>NC_086446.1:394375385-394497885 GCF_028390025.1 Pseudophryne corroboree | reverse complement strand
CACCTTGGCTGCATTATAGCTTCCCTACTCGTTCTCCATATCTTTGACTCATTTGAGCTTCCCAACAAAGTTGAGATGGTCTTCTATCTTCTTTCTTTCTGCAAGAGTGTTGCTGTTCCTTTGACTGTGGTGGGAATTGTTCCTTACTGTGTATCTAATTTTTTAAGGGGACAAGATAAGAAAGTCTTGTGAATAATAACCATGTGGTGAACCGTTAATAACCTATGTACCAGTAATTTCAAAAGAACTATGCTGAAGAATAAGATCTAGGGGGTAATTCTGAGTTGATCGCAGCAGGAACTTTGTTAGCAGTTGGGCAAAACCATGTGCACTGCAGGGGAGGCAGATATAACATGTGCAGAGAGAGTTAGATTTGGGTGTGGTGTGTTCAATCTACAATCTAAATTGCAGTGTAAAAATAAAGCAGCCAGTATTTACCCTGCACAGAAACAAAATAACCCACCCAAATCTAACTCTCTCTGCACATGTTATATCTGCCCCCCCTGCAGTGCACATGGTTTTGCCCAACTGCTAAAAAATTTCCTGCTGCGATCAACTTGGAATTACCCGCCTTGTACAGCTGGCAACTTCTTTATATGTACTGTGTGAATGTTTCAGAAAGTTTTTTAAGTCTCTGTTTTGATAGATTTTGAATATTTGGAAGGCAAAACAAAATGTTATGGACATAGTCTAGGTCAGGGGTAGCCAACCCTGGTCCTCGAGAGCTACCAACAGTTCACGTTTTCCAGGTCTCCTCACAGAATCTCAAGTGAAGTAATTAGCTCCAACTGTGGATCTTTTAAAATGTGTCAGTTAGTAATGACTACACCTGTGCAACTGCTAGGCGAGCTGGAAAACGTGAACTGTTGGTAGCTCTCAAGGTCCAGGGTTGGCTACCACTGTTCTAGGCAATACAACCTAAGCTTTTTGTCTCTTTATTTCAATATTTACACTTTGCTGTTATAGAATATTACATCTCAATTACAGGATGTAGTAACGTGACTGGCGGTCAGGAGACTGCCGGTCACATTACTGGCACTTACATCCCGCACCCCCCTAATCCTGACAGTCGGCATGCCAACTAGCAGGAACTCTTCACACTCGTGGGTGTTCAAGACACCCATAGAGTGGGAATAGAACCAGTGGTGAGCGCAGCTCATCACGAGCGCGCAAGGAGACCCATTGCGCTCCCACACACACACCCCCGCGCCATCATTCCACAGCTGGGATCCTGGTGTCGGCCGCCGGTAACCTATACCCAACCCCCAATTACTGGGCTGGATGTAATGAAGTCTAAGTTGGCCCAGCCGATCGTGGACATTTTTTTAAAGCGCCAATCATGTACAAGGCAAAACCATGCCTTGTAAATTATTGCGCTTTTAGAAAAGTCTGAATACATCCAGGAATCCGCACCTCCAGCCAACTCGGACTTCATTACACTTGACCGCCTTTTTTCAATATTCCAAGTTTTCAATATTCCAATATGAGATCAGTGGCAATATCGGCTTGCCAATCACTGTATGTTTATGAACTCTGTGTCAGACATCTACGAGCACTAACATAATGTTTATATATGTGTTTTAAAATGCTGGCCTGCCACTACATTTCTTTCAAAGCTGAATGCAGGCTGTTAGTGACATCTTATGGTTCCACTGTTTTTCCTGAGGATTGTTTGATTTAATCAATGAAATGCTACAGTAACTCACTGATCACTATAGAATCACTACGATAACTGAGTTAAAATTTTACATGTGTCTTCCAAATTACTGCTCAGTTTAGCTTCAGGCATGAGAGTGAAAGTACAGAGGCTGTCTTTATTTTTGTTTTATTTTTATAATGTACATTGACTGAAAGAAAGTTTCCTTATAAAGAGAAACTGGAAGGTGCTAAATGCGTAGTTGAAAGTATAGGATACATAAGGCAACCTCAACATACATTGTGCACACAAGAAAGCGATGTTACTATGCCATCGATGTTACTATGCCATCTTAAGCCATCGGGCTTAAGAAGTGGGAAGCTCCTGCAACCCCATCTCCTTCTCTAAAATTACATTTACAATGCCACTTGTGCCCATTAGTGACACACGTATTTCCCAAAAATCTTAATAAATGGCACAGTCTGACTCACATTAGTCCCATCTAAACTGAAACAGTTGGGAGGTATAGAAGGTAAAAAAGTGTTCATTCTTGCATGAATGGCCAAGTAGTTTTTGATGTATGATGAAACGTGAATTCAGAGGCGGAACTACCATTGGTGCAGCAGGTGCATTGCACCAGGGCCCCTGAGGACTAAGGAGCCCACTGCTGTCCAGACCAGCAATGAGTTATCCCCTGCCACCCCACCCCCACGAGACCATTTTGAGCTATGTCGTATGAATGACCCAGTGTAGAGAGTAGGGAAGGCCCCACTGTCTGAAGGACCTGCCCCTTGGCAGTGTATGCCAGACTGATAGAGGAGTTCTGTCACCTCTCAACGCTAATGATCACAGCCACATACTGCCTCTAATTAGCCGTACATTATTTCTGATTCACTGCTGTCTGTGAATTAAAGGCAGCTCACAACTGGTATAACTGGCACTGTCAGAGTCTGCTTGACTGAGTGTGGGGACCCCTGTCACAGACAGAGCAGAGACCACTGTGCTCCTGCCTCTACCAACATATATGCTTCCTGTTTTTAGCACTGCGCAGGACATTATACTTATACCCCTGTCATCCACTGTCTCTACCTGTCACCCTCCCCATCACCCACTGTCTTCCCCTGCCTTATGCTCTCAACCTCTGCCTCCCCCTTCCTTACACTCTCACCCTCTGCCTTTCCTTGTCACCCATTGATGTGTGGCATATTGTGAACTTGGGTTGGGGTGGAGGAGGGGGACCCAAATTATATTTTTGCACCTGGGCACAACACACAAGTTCTGCCACTGCATGAATTCATGGTTACATGTGTGCTTTAAGATCCGGAAAGTGTTTACAATCCTTTAATAAGCAATATAATATGTTTTATATAGTTTTTTGTCGTTTTATTCATGTGTTTCTAACCAAGTGATTTAAAATAAATATTTTGTATCTGTTTTTGAAAATGAATCATAACAATATCATTTACAAGCTTGTCAAATAGCACAAAAAAGCTACATTACAAATTTTGAATAAGTGATATTTTGGTACGTGAAACAAGAAGAAATCAAAGAAAAAGTTGGTTACAGTTGTGTGCTGTTAAAAATAGGATCAGCTGCTGGCAATTGCACAGAGCATGGTGCACATCCAACACCTTGGAAATGGCTAAATGGAAAACAGAAAACTGTGCAATAGACCTGCACTTCCTATTTATGCATGCAATGTACACCCAAGTGAGGGGAATGAACACACTTAATGAACCACAACCTCAATAGAAATTATATACTGAGCGTAGGGGGTCATTCCGAGTTGACTGCATGTAGCAACTTTTTGCTGCTCGTGCAATCAACTGGACTCCGCCTATGGGGGAGTGTATGTTAGCATAGCAGGGCTGCGATCGTTTGTGCAGACTGCTATGCTAAAAAAGGTTTATGTAAAACAAGACTAGCCCTGCAGTTACTTACCCTGTGCAACGATCTCAGCGATGAAGGTCCTGGAATTGACATCAGACATCCGCCCTCCAAACGCCTGGACATGCCTGCGTTCGGATCTCCACGCCCGGAAAACGGTGAGTTGATGCCCCAGAATGCCTTCCTCCTGTCAATCTTCTTGCAGTTGCCGCTGTGACCGCTTTCTTTGTATGCGGTGTTGCTGTCCGGTGAGGGCCATTGCCGGGCAACGACGTGCCTGCAAAATGTGGCCGCCACGCATGCGCAGTTCTGACCCGTTCGCACCGCTGCAATGAACAGCAGCGTGCGAACAGATCGGAATGACCCCCTTAGTGTTAACCCAGTATAGAGTAGATGGTTCACATTTGGTCTGGTGTTTATTCTTCCTCCAGATTCCTCATTATGGGTAAACACAGTCTTCAAAAGATTTTATCTGAAATAATAGTGTCTCCCACAGCACACATTCAAGTATGTATCCCCCCCCCCCCATACTTGAAAGTGTGTGGGAGACACTATTATTTCATATCTCGAAAAAGAATAAACACCAGACCAAATGTGAACCATCTACTCTATACTGGGTTAACACTGAGGGGCCAATTCAGACCTGATCACTAGGCTGCGTTCCCGCAGGCGGGACCAAGCGTTTGTAGGGATGGTGTCTGACATCAAATCTGGTCCCAGACAGGCTGAAGTGATCGCAGCGGCTGAGTAAGTCCTGGGTTGCGCAGAGACTGCAAAAAATCTATTTGTGCAGCTCCGCTACACATGCGTTCACACACTTGCACAGCTATAATAAACTCTCCCTGTAGGCAATTGTAGGGGGTCTATACGTTTTCGGTATGCAGTAGAGAGCGATGCTGAATTGGTACATAAATCACAGACACAGCTTAAATGGGAATCTGATCTGCTGTGCTCCTTTACTCATCAACAATGGGAGTCGATTTCTCTCTCAACCCATACTATGTCTAAATGTAACAACCACATAGAGATGCATTTTAAGTTATTATTACATGGCCTTTATTTTACACCAGCCAAATTACATAGAATCTGGCCTATGGTTTCCAAATTATGTTTGAGGAACTGTGCGGAGGTGGGAGATCTCTTCCACATTTTTTGGACTTGTCAGAACATCCGCCAGCTTTGGAAGGACGTTTTCACCCTTGCATCCAAAGTTTTACTTTTTACCCTCCATGAGTCTCCATCCCTAGCTCTTTTACATGTCTACCTTCTCCTCCATGAACTGAAATGTTTTTTTTTCCTAAAATACTGTTTCATTTCTGTTTTAACATGCACATGAGGCTGAAAGGACTTCAGAGCTATCTTTATTACAAGGATAAAGTGTTGTTGTTTGAAGGTTTTAATTACATGGATGTACTGTCCATGAAGTGTGCTACTGCATAGACTCTAGTCAGTGGTGCAAGTAGAAAAAATGTGTTATGGGTACTGTGTGCGCGCAGCGAAGGCGCGCGCGCAAAAAAATGGGTGTGGCCAAATGCCGCATGGGGCGTGGCCAATGAAAATGGGGGCGTGATACACATATTGGGGGAGGGCCAGATACACGTATGACCCCAATAGTGCCAGATATACATTGCCCCACAGTGACAGATATACATTGCCCCACAGTGCCAGATACACAAATGCCCCCACTGTGTCAGATATACATTGCCCCCCAGTGCCAGATACAGAAATGCCCCCACAGTGCCAGATATGCCCCCAGTGCCAGATACACAAGTATGCCCCCAGTGCCAGATATGCCCCCAGTGCCAGATATGCCCACAGTGCCAGATATGCCCCCAGTGCCTGATACAGAAATGCCCCCAGTGCCAGATACACAAGTATGCCCCCAATGCCAGATATGCCCTCAGTGTCAGATATGCCCCAGTGCCAGATACACATGTCTCCGCAGTGCCAGATATAGCCACAGTGCCAGATACACATGTCCCCCCAGTGCCAGATATGCCCCCAGTGCCAGATACACGTCATTCCAGTGCCAGATATCCCCCAGTGCCAGGTACACAAGTCCCCCAGTGCCAGATATGCTCCCAGTGCCAGGTATACATGCCCCCCCCCCCACAGTGCCAGATATCCCCCAGTGCCAGATATGCTCCCAGTGCAAGGTATACATGCCCCCCCAGTGCCAGATATACCCCAGTACCAGATATGCTCCCAGTGCCAGGTATACATGCCCCCCCAGTGCCAGATATCCCCCAGTGCCAGATATGCTCCCAGTGCCAGGTATACATGCCCCCCCAGTGCCAGATATCCCCCAGTGTCAGGTATACATGCCCCCCTCCCCTGCTCACCGCTGCCGCTGCCGTCGCCGTCCTGTCTGTCATGTGAGGGAAGGAGAGCGCAGCCTGCGCCTCTCCTTCCCCTCAGTCTCCGGCGGGTGTCTCAGTTTAATTCAGCGCCGATCCGTGAGCCAATCAGAGCTCGCGGGTGCGAGCTCTGATTGGCTCACGGATCGGCGCTGAAGTAAACTGAGACACCCACCGGAGACTGAGGGGAAGGAGAGGCACAGGCTGCGCTCTCCTTCCCTCACATCAGCGGCGGGTGCGTGCGGCGGGGGCGGCGGGGAGCAGCAGTGGGAGGGAGGGAGGGAAGAGGAGCGGCGGCCCGTCGGTGTGGGTACGGCATACCCACGGCTAAATTCTTACGGGTACACCGTACCCACCCGTACCCACACACTTGCACTGCTGACTCTAGTCCTCCAATGAGGTGTCATGCCCCTATGCCAAGATGGTCTCCAAGATCACTAATGAGAATATGTAGGGGTCATCTTTTTCTTTACTGTAAAAGACTATGTAGTGACATGGTGGGAGACAGAAGACTCCTATGAGAGACCTGGTTAACATCTGCCATAAAGCTGTTCCAGCATCCCTGCACAGCGACCTGTTTGCAGTATACACTCACCATCTGGGAGCTGTATGAAACTCCAATCCACTCCATCTGCACTCCATTACCAGTGTCAGGGCCGGCCCTATAATTACGCATATTACGCAGATGAGTAAGACACATAGAGGGCGCTCACTCAGTCTGCCGTCAATCAACAAAGCACCGCTCAGCACAGCCCAGTGACTGTATTACTCACTGTGCTGCTGCAACTGCCTGCTCGGCGAACGCGGCTCCTCCTCCCTGTGTGCAGTGTGCATATCTGTAATGAGCGGCGGGACGTCATGACGTCTCGCCACACATTACAACATGCGCAACCTGTGCATGAGCAGGACGGCCGCCTCCGGCCCCCGTGCCATTGCCGCGGCGCCTGGTGTGGAAGGTGGTGCATGCTGCTTGCCTGACCACTGGAGTCCAGAGGAGATATCTTTGAGCAGGTCCCTCCTGCGCACAGGCCGCACTGCTCGCTTCCCTGGCTGCCGCTGTCGGAGAGAGGTGTTAGAGACTCTCTCAGACTCTGACTGGAGTGTACAGTGTAGAGTGTTCAGGAGATCCTGATTCCTGGGCTGGCAGGCTCAGGCAGGGCTGGCCCTATATAAATATATATTAAATAAATATATATTCACTTGCATGTATTATATATATAGACAGACTAGTCTATAATTATTACAGAAGGAGCAGTCTTCTGCAGATGTGTGCTGTTGCAATTTTTTTCAGTGGGCAGGGGGCTCAAAACTTGTATTTCCTTTCCAACAGATATACAGTGAATTCTGCACTATAAATTATAGTCTATAATTTAAAGTGCAGATTTCACTGCATATCTGTTGGAAAGGAAATTGCACAGCATCATGAATATTTGTATTCTCTCTCTCTCTCTCTCTCTCTCTCTCTCTCTATATATATAAATAAAATATTCACTTGCATATACTTCACAACAGTCCCCATGTTGGTGGGGTTGTTCAATCATCCCCTGGCTGGTCGGTCAGCATGTTCATCCAAATTGCATCCGTTTTTATGCAAAGTCCCCTACGTTCATTTGTAATACTTTGCTGAGAATCACCAAATACTGTGTTTCCTCCTTTGTTATGCTTTGCAGCTGTCTTCAGATGTTGGTTTTTGTGTCTTTCATTTATCTTTGTTTTAACAAGTGAAATGCATGCCTGAGTGGGTTGAGATCAGATTATTGAATATCTTGCAAAGTTTTAACTTTATGGTAGACAGTTGATTACACCCATATTTCACTTAATGCGGTTTAAGCTTTTTTGTGTGTATAATATTTTCCATCATCCATGGGAAAGGGGGGGGGGGCTCATTCTATATTCGCTTACCAAAAAATTTAGGCTTGGGCCGGCCATGACCAGTGTACATGTACAGTAACAGTGGGTATGGCTGTACCTGCAATCTATCAATAAGCCAACACCACTGGTTAAGTAACTGGGCTGTTCATAGTTTGAGCCATCAACTGGTGTGTGCATATATAACTCTGCAAATTCAACATGCGCCTCTGATCATCAGCACTGTCCAGTCCAGCTCAGAAGGCAAACTGATGAGGCTGAGCACACACACACAAGGTCAACCCCCGCCTCTCTGAGGTAAGGGACAAGTTCCTTAGGAGTTGGAGCCCACTCTGCTATCTTTGCTGATCCATTGTCTGATTTTGCTAAAAATGGTAGTGTGGTGGCTCAGGGGAAAACTCATTGCTGGTCTGGGCAGCAGTGGCCCCCTTAATCCCCAGGGGCCCTGGTGCAATGCCCCCGCTGCCACAACGGTGGTTCCACCTCTGATACTACACATATGCAGTTAACAAAGGTTATACAACTGGGATGCAGTTATGTTACCGGCAGTCGGGGTCCCGGTGGTCAGGATGCCGACCCTGGAATCCTGACTGCTGACAGACAGAATCCCGACTCGCAGGGGCTATTCCCACTCGTGCGAGCTCTTGCCCCGCTGCCTGCATAATGACCCCTTTATCTGTATACTGAACCCATACAACTGACATGTTTGATCTTGGCATCTAATACTCTAATGATGTTTGTAGGGTGTAAAGCAGACTTTGGCTTCTGGGAAATGCTCAAAAGATTGCCATAAGCAACTTTTCAGTCTGCCCAGATGGGACTTAAGCGCAATGTAATAAAGTGGATAAATTGCCCATAACAACTAATAATATTCCAGCTATCATGTATCTAGCATAGTCTATACAATGGATAGAAGTTTATTGGTTGCTAAGGACAACTTTTCCACTTTAGTGTAAATGTAATAGCCTGTGAGTTGCCAGAGGTGCAGAACTTTGTGCGAGTCTGCCTTTATTTTTAAAGTGGCAATCATTTACAAGGCAAAATCAACCTGGTTTTGTCTTATAAATGATTGCTGCTTTAAAAAAAAATATACAGGCCGATTCACACCTCTGATAGCCCGCAGGCTATTACATTTTGCTTGTTATGTCTTTCAAAGATTTGATACATCGCCACAATGGTCACATCAGCACAGACAGGTGGGAGACACTTTAAGAACTTCGCCTAACATTGCCTGGCACTGGCTTCTTTAATTACAGTCAACTGTACGGCCACAGCTATCAAGAATTAATTAGGTATTCATTTCTTCCACAGCTGTCATCTGTGTGATGCATCCCCCCCCCCCCCCCCCCCCCCAAAGACCTGGCACCCTAGGCTGCAGCCTAGTCATCTTAATAGTTGATCAGGCATTGGCCATTTAGTAATGCGCCCTGTGTAGCGGGACGTGTTGCATCATTTTAGCTGTGGCCTGAGTTAAATGCTTTGTATAACTTTTTCTTTTAACTATGTGAACTTTAGATTTTACATGAAAAGTTTCCACAGCCAGAAAAAGCAGCACATCTTCTTTCTTTTAATATGTTATACTCTTGATTAGAATCACTCTGTTCTTTTGGCGTATATATAAAGCATAACAAATGTTTCTGTTTCATTAAATCTATTACTGTGCAGCATGTTGAGTAGTGTCCACATGCTGGAGTAGATGATGATGACGATGATATTCAACATATGTAAAACAAACAATGTTATTGAATTTTAATATTATTTAGTAACATAGTAACATAGTATCTGAGGTTGAAAAAAGACAATTGTCCAGAGAGTTCAACCTATTTGTGGTGTCCTATGCATGATGATTTGACTAAAATTTCTGACTGATGCTGCTGTCAGCCATTGCATTTTATCCCTATTTATAGTAACTATAATGCATGACTATGCACCATACCCCTGGATATCCTTATCCAATAGGAATTTATCTAACCCATTCTTAAAGGTGTTGACAGATTCCGCCATTACAACTCCCTCAGGCAGGGAATTCCAAACACGTATTGTCCTTACCGTGAAAAAGCCTTTACGCCGTATTGTGCGGAATCTCCTCTCCTCTAACTTGAGCGAGTGTCCACGAGTCCTCTGTGTTGATCTAACCAAAAACAGGTCCCGCGCAAGCTCTGTGTATTGTCCCCTTATATATTTGTAGATGTTGATCATATCCCCTCTTAGTCTCCGCTTTTCCAATGTAAACATGCCTAGTCTTTCAAGCCTTTCGTTGTATTCCATCGTCTCCATGCCCTTAATTAGTTTGGTCGCCCTCCTCTGTACCTTTTCAAGCTCCAGGATATCCTTTTTGTAGTACGGTGCCCAGAATTGTACACAGTATTCAAGGTGTGGCCTCACTAGTGATTTATATAACGGGAGTATAATACTCTCGTCCCTAGCATCAATACCCCGTTTTATGCATGCTAATATCTTATTAGCCTTCTTTGCTGCAGTCCTACTTTGGGTACTACTGCTTAGCTTGCTATCTATGAGGACACCTAAGTCCTTTTCCAGTACAGAATCCCCTAATTTTACCCCATTTAGAAGGTAGGTGTAATTTTTGTTCTTGTTACCACAGTGCATTACCTTACACTTGTCTGTGTTGAAGCGCATTCTCCATTTGGCTGCCCATGCTTCTAATTTAACTAAGTAGTTCTGAAGAGACTCGGCATCCTCCTCTGTATTTATAGCCTTACACAATTTGGTATCATCTGCAAAAATTGACACCATGCTCTCTAGACCTTCTGTTAGGTCGTTAATGAAAATATTGTACAATAGCGGTCCTAATACTGAGCCTTGCGGCACACCACTTAGCACTTCAGTCCAAGTTGAAAAAAATCCATTAACCACAACGCGCTGCTTCCTATTATCTAACCAGTTTTTGACCCAAGTGCATATTGTGCTTCCTAGCCCTGATTCTTGTAGCTTGTAGATAAGTCTCATGTGTGGTACAGTATCGAACGCTTTGGCAAAGTCTAAAAAGATTACATCCACGTCTTTACCCTAATCTAGGTTTGCGCTTACTGTTTCATAAAAGCCAAGTAAGTTGGTTTAACAGGATCTGTCCTTCATAAACCCATGTTGATTCCTTTTAATGACCTTATTGGTTTCAAGGAACTTCTGAATACTATCTCTTAGAATACCTTCCAATACTTTCCCCACTATAGATGTAAGACTAACTGGTCTATAATTACCTGGTTCAGCTTTACTTCCCTTTTTGAATATAGGCACTACTTCCGCTATACTCCAGTCTTTGGGAACCATACCTGAAATAACTGAATCCTCAAAGATCAAAGATAGCGGTTTTGCCAGTTCAGAGTGAAGCTCCATTAGAACCCTTGGATGAATACCATCGGGCCCTGGTGATTTATTAATCTTTAAATGTTTTAATCGGTCACAGACTACTTCCTCGCTTAAATAAGTACCTATCAGTCTGATATTCTCATTATTGAGATTGTGTGTCAGTCCCTGAATTGGGTCCTCTCTAGTGAATACTGTTGAAAAAAACTCATTTAGTGTGTCCGCTATGTCATTATCATTTTTGCTTAAGACTCCCAACTTGTCTTTTAAAGGGCCTATACTCTCCTTTTTTAATCTCTTGCTATTAATGTATTTAAAGAATTTTTTGGGATTCGCTTTGCTTTCCTTTGCTACTAGTTTTTCAGTTTCTACTTTAGCCGCTCTTATTTCCTTTTTGCAATTTTTGTTACATTCCTTATAGTGCTGAAATGACTCTGCTTCCCCGTCAGTTTTGTATTTTTTAAATGCTCGCCTTTTCTTGCCCATAAATTCCTTAATCTTTTTGTTAAGCCACATTGGTTTATGATTTTTATTCCCTTTTTTGCTACTCATAGGAATATATTTGAGTGCATTTTTAGCTAGCAGGAATTTTAGTACCTCCCATTTCTCCGTAGTATTTTTTCCTAAAAACAAACCTTCCCATTCAATATCCCTGAAAAATACCCTCATCTTTTCAAAATTTGCTTTGCTAAAGTTTAAAGTCCTAGTTGAGCCAGTATAGGGCTGTTTGTAGAAACTGATATTGAATGTGACCATATTGTGGTCGCTGTTTCCTATGGGTTCCCCTACTATAATACCCGATACCAAATCCTGATAGTTTGTTAATACCAGGTCTAGGATTGCATTGTACCTAGCTGGTTCCTCAATTAGTTGGACTAAGTAGTTATCATTTAGTGTGTTTAAAAACATATTGCCCCTAGCAGTATCACATGAATCGTTTTTCCAGTTTATCTCTGGATAGTTAAAATCTCCCATCACTACTATGTCTCCTACTCCTGCTGCTCTTTCAATTTGCTTTAGTAACAATTCATCATCAGATGCGTTGATACCAGGCGGCCTATAGCATACACCCAATACTAACTTTTTTATTCCTTTTTCCCCGCATGCAATTTCTACCCATAATGTCTCAACAGTGTCTACAGTCCCCTCCTGAATATCTTCCCATATATTAGGTTTTAAAAACGGCTTTACGTACAGACACACCCCTCCACCCTTTTTATTTAGTCTGTCTCTCCTAAACAGTGTATAGCCCTCTAGATTGACTGTCCAATCATGAGATTCATCCCACCAAGTTTCAGTAATGCCTATAATATCATACTGTTTGCTTGCTGCAAGTATTTCTAGTTCACCCTTTTTACCAGTAATGCTTCTGGCGTTTACATACATACAACTAAGATAAGTATTTTCCCTTGCGTTAGGGACATCTTTCACCTTATGTGGCAAGGATGACCTGTAATCGTCATTGGTTAGTGCTTTGGTAAAATCCCCTTTAGTACCCATGTTAGTAACCTTACCGCCTGCTCTTACCCTCCCCCCAACTTCTCCCCCATTTCGTTTACTACCGCCATCCCCACTATTCTCACTGCATGACCCGTAGTTTCTAGCTAAACCCTCCCCCCAGGCTCCTAGTTTAAAATCTCCTCCAACCTTCTAACCATCCTTCCCCCCAGCACCGCTGCCCCCTCCTCAGTCAGGTGCTATCCATCACGACAAAAGAGATGGCGCCTGACTGAGAAGTCCGCCCAGTGTTCCAGGAACACAAACCCCTCTTTCCTGCACCAATCCCTAAGCCACACATTTACCTCCCTAATCTCCCTCTGCCTCCCTGGACTAGCGCGTGGCACGGGTAATAATTCCGAGAATATTACCTTAGATGTCCTTGCCTTCAGTTTCTTTCCTAAGTCCCTATAGTCTTTCTTAAGGACATCCCACCTTCCGCTAACTTTGTCATTGGTGCCAACGTGCACCAAGACCGCCGGGTCTTTGCCAGCCCCTCCCAACAATCTATCTACCCATTCCGCGATGTGCCGTACCCGAGCACCCGGGAGACAACAGACTGTACGGCGATCACGGTCCCGGTAGCAGATTGCCCTATCTGCCTTCCTGATGATAGAATCCCCTACCACCACCATTTGACTAGGTACCTCTCTATCTTTTATCCCAACCGCGCCAGAGGGACCGCACCTCTGGATGCTAGAGGGAGCAGTCTCCTCCGGCACCGTCATTTCTTCACTATCATCCTCCGATTCCTCGTCCAATCGGGCAAATTTGTTCGGGTTGTTATCACGTGGATCATGTATAAAAACATATTCTGATTAGTTTAGAAAATATTATACCAAATGCCCAGCACTCACCTTAGTAAGCTCACTCACCTCAATACATCAGTATCATTTCTCTAGCAGCAAGGCTGGGGGACACTGGACCATGGGATTGCAGGTTGGGGCTGGAGCTGGCACTTAAATTAAACTGTAGCTTTAAAATTAAGCTGCTCCCCCCTGCAACCCCATAATTCCAGCATTCTTTAGGTGCCTACAGAGTAGGCCATGTTTTAGAGTGATGCTATGTAGTTTAGTCAGCTACAAAGTGTCACGATCCGGGTATCTGGACGCCATTACTTACCCTTCAGATGCCTCCTAAGGCTAGCTCAGCATTCCAGGACCGGATCCCGCTGTTCCTGAGTTTCCACATGCAGAATGTCAGAGTGGTGATTTCATCAGCCGCGGCCTCCGCTGTGCCCGCGTGGTTAAATGTGCGCTTGTCAGTCTGGCGTCTCCTGTCTCCTGTGGCCGGCGTCGCCATTACTGTTTCAATTCTCACATGGATTACAAACCAAACTTCCCTCCAAGTGTCTGCATGGGCGCAGCCATCTTGGATTTTGTCATCTGATTATTTCCACCAATCTGCTGTCTGTATTGTTGATTTGCATAATTGCCTAGCCAACCCCTTCCTTGCTGCAGGTATAAGTATGCTGTGCCTGAGCAAGGAAGGCGTCAGTGCTTTGGTTGTCTAACCTAGTTCCAGTTTGTCTCTCTCCTGTGGTTGTCTTCCAGGTTCCAGCTCCTGTCTCCAGACTTCTGCTATAGAGACCCGCACCAGCATTCCATCTGCGGTGTAGCCTGACTCTCCGATCCATTCTGGACTCATCTGTTTCCAGTTACAACAATCACCTGCTTCCAGCCCAGCTTCCAGCAGTGTACAGCTTCTCTTAAAGGGCCGGTGTCCTTTCTGCAGTTTACCACTCTCCACCGGTATTATTATTTCACCGCTCTCAAACAATCACCTGCTTCCAGCCCAGCTTCCAGCAGTGTATAGCTTCTCTTAAAGGGCCGGTGTCCTTTTCTGCAGTTTACCACTCTCCACCGGTATTATTATTTCACCGCTCTCAAAACTTCATTATTATTTCATCGCTCTCAAGTTCGTTTATTATTTAACTGGTTCCAGCCAGTATCCACTCCGTACTAACAACAGTCTGGTTCCAGCCAGTATCCACAGCAGCCGTTTTACCTTCAGCAGCCCAGCCTTTCCTGGAACATCAGCTGGTACGATCCTGGGTTCTCTCCATTGCTACAGTCAGGCCTGGTAAGGACTTTCCAACTAGAAGATTATAAGAACTGTCTCACACTACCAGTGCCTGTGGCCCTTGCCACCCTGTAGTACCCAGGAATTGTATTTATCCTCTGTTGACTTTTATGTTTCCTTTTACTGCTGCTGTGTTACGGAGTTTGTCATAATAAACATCATTGACTTTTATCCTGGTTGTCGTGGTTACGCCTTCGGGCAGTTATTCTACATGTTACTTACATGTCTAGGGGTCTGATACAACCTCCCAGGTTCCGTTACATCTCAGCCCCTACAACTGAGGCTGCCTCCCGTCAGCTCAGGCCCTCAGTTGTGACAGTAAGCACTGACCTAATGAATCCAGCCGGAGACCAGGATCAAGCGGCCAGGCCGATGCAAGAACTGGCAGCCCGACTTGAACATCAGGAGGCTGCACAGGGCCACATCATCCGCTGTCTCCAGGATCTCTCTACACGGCTGGATGGGATTCAAATGACCCTCCGTGGACCTGGCACGTCCGGTGCGTCCACTACAGTGACACCAGCTGTAACCCCACCCACCTTACCCATTTCCAGTCCACATCTTCATCTTCCAACGCCAGCAAAATTTGATGGATCTCCAAGGTTCTGCAGGGGATTTCTCAATCAATGTGAAATCCACTTTGAGCTTCTACCTGGCAATTTCTTCAGTGACCGTACCAAAATTGCCTATATCATCTCCCTTCTCAGTGGCTCAGCCCTTGACTGGGCATCACCTTTATGGGAGAAGTCTGATCCCCTGCTATCCTCCTATACTGACTTTGTAGCTACATTCAGGCGCATCTTCGACGAGCCAGGCCGGATAACATCTGCTTCATCTGAGATTCTCCGTTTACGCCAGGGAACACGTACTGTGGGACAGTATCTTATACAGTTTAAAATCCTGGCATCCGAACTGGCATGGAACGACGAGGCCCTGTATGCTGCATTCTGGCATGGCTTATCAGAACGCATCAAGGATGAGTTAGCTACCAGAGACTTGCCCTCTAAGTTGGATGAGCTAATTTCTCTTTGCACGAAGGTTGATCTACGTTTCAGAGAGAGAGCAACCGAGCGAGGAAGATCATCTACTCCTAAATCTTCTGCTCCTCCTCCTCGTCAACCATCTCCATCCAAGGATGAGCCTATGCAAATTAGTCGTTCCCGTCTATCTCCCGCTGAGCGCCGAAGACGTCTCTCTGAGTCTCTCTGTCTCTACTGTGCAGCTCCGTCCCACACTATCAATGCCTGTCCCAAACGTCCGGGAAACTCCAGATCCTAGCTCGCCAAGGAGAGGGCCGGCTAGGAGTAATGATCTCCTCTCCATCTCCTCATGACTGTAACCTCCCAGTGTCGCTCCAAATTGCTCAACGTTACAGGAACGTCATTGCCCTCCTTGATTCCGGAGCAGCTGGGAATTTCATAACCGAAGCTTATGTTAAACGGTGGTCCCTACCCACCGAGAGACTGTCCTCGTCCATCTCTTTGACTGCCGTGGATGGCAGCAAGATTTTTGACGCAGTCATTTCCTTAAGGACTCTTCCAGTTCGTCTGAGAGTGGGAGTTCTTCATTCTGAGTATATTTCTTTTTTAGTGATTCCAAGAGGCACACATCCAGTGGTTTTAGGCCTTCCATGGCTCCGTCTCCACAACCCATCAATTGACTGGACGACTACGCAAATACTGGCATGGGGTCCCTCCTGTGCTGAGACTTGTTTAGCCAAAGTTCTTCCTGTTTGTTCTTCCTTCCCCAGGTCATCTGATGTTCCGCCTCCTCCATATCAAGACTTCACGGACGTGTTCAGTAAAGCCTCTGCTGATATCCTTCCTCCTCATAGAGAATGGGACTGCCCAATCGACCTCATTCCAAGGAAGGTTCCACCGCGAGGCCGAACTTATCCGTTGTCTCTGCCTGAGACACACTCCATGGAAGAGTACATCAAAGAGAACCTGGCGAAGGGTTTCATCCGACCATCTTCTTCTCCAGCCGGCGCAGGCTTCTTCTTCGTTAAGAAGAAAGACGGTGGTCTGCGTCCGTGCATCGACTACAGAGGTCTGAACGACATTACCGTCAAGAACCGATACCCTTTACCCCTGATTACCGAGCTCTTTGATAGAGTTAGTGGTGCAACTATTTTCACAAAGCTGGACTTGAGGGGTGCCTACAATCTCATCCGAATCCGTGAGGGTGACGAGTGGAAGACCGCCTTTAACACCCGTGACGGACATTATGAGTACCTCGTCATGCCCTTCGGATTGAGCAACGCTCCAGCAGTCTTCCAGCACTTCGTGAATGAGATTTTCAGGGACATCTTGTACCGCCATGTCGTGGTTTATCTAGACGACATCCTCATCTTTGCTAATAATCTCGAAGATCATCGTTTCTGGGTAAAAGAGGTTCTTTCCCGTCTCCGTGTCAATCACCTCTATTGTAAATTGGAGAAGTGTGTGTTTGAAGTTAAAACCATTCCGTTTCTAGGTTACATTGTGTCCGGTTCCGGACTAGAGATGGATCCTGAGAAACTCCAAGCAATCCAGAATTGGCCTATACCCTTAAGCCTCAAAGGGGTCCAGAGGTTCTTAGGGTTCGCCAATTATTATAGAAAATTTATACGAGACTTTTCCACCATTGTGGCGCCTATCACTGCATTAACCAAGAAAGGTGCTAATCCGTCCAAGTGGTCCGAGGAAGCTACACAGGCCTTTCACCTTCTGAAGCAACGGTTCATCTCTGCACCAGTTCTGAAACAGCCCGACACCGACTCTCCTTTTATCTTAGAGGTAGATGCCTCCTCCGTTGGAGTAGGAGCAGTGTTATCCCAGAGGGCCAAAGATGGACATCTACATCCTTGCAGTTTCTTCTCCCGGAAGTTCTCCCCAGCTGAGCGCAACTATGCCATTGGCGATCAGGAGTTGCTAGCCATCAAGCTCGCTCTGGAGGAGTGGAGATACCTGTTGGAGGGAGCTTCCCACTCAATCACCATACTTACCGACCACAAAAATCTTTTATATCTCAAAGGCGCACAATGTCTGAATCCTCGTCAGGCCAGATGGGCACTTTTCTTCTCTAGGTTTGACTTTAAACTCCAGTTCTGTCCGGGTTCTCAGAATCGTAAGGCCGATGCCCTTTCCCGCTCATGGGAGCAAGAAAATGAGTCCGAGTCTGCAGACAAGCATCCTATTATTAATCCGTTGGCATTCTCCACGGTAGGGATGGACTCTACGCCTCCACCAGGGAAAAGTTTTGTTAAGCCAGTTCTAAGGAAGAAGCTCATGCATTGGGCCCATGCTTCCCGTTTTGCTGGACATACAGGAATTCAGAAAACCCTTGAATTTATTTCTAGGTCTTACTGGTGGCCAACTCTGAAGAAGGACGTTATGGAATTTATTGCCTCCTGCCCAAAGTGTGCCCAACACAAAGTCTCCCGCCAGTCGCCTGCGGGGCAACTGGTTCCATTATCTGTTCCCCGTCGACCTTGGACCCATTTGTCGATGGACTTTGTTTCCGATCTACCTATCTGCAACAAGTTTAATACCATCTGGGTGGTAGTTGACCGGTTCACCAAGATGGCACATTTCATCCCTCTCACCGGTCTTCCGTCAGCTTCCAAGTTGGCTCAAGTGTTTATACAAGAGATCTTCCGACTTCACGGTCTTCCTGAAGAGATCATCTCGGATCGTGGAGTACAATTTGTAGCCAAATTTTGGCGAAGTTTGTGTCAAGCCCTCCAAGTCAAGTTAAAGTTTTCCACGGCTTACCATCCTCAGACCAATGGTCAAACCGAGAGGGTGAATCAGGACTTGGAGGCCTTCCTCCGTATATATGTGTCTTCCTCTCAAGATGACTGGGTTCAACTCCTTCCTTGGGCCGAGTTCAGCCACAACAATCAATACCATTCCTCATCTTCTTCTACACCATTCTTCATTAATTATGGATTCCACCCTAAAGTCCCAGAATTCCAACCGCTTCCCGCAACTTCTGTTCCAGCAGTGGATGTCACCTTGCGTCAGTTTTCAAATAACTGGAGGAACGTCCGCGCAGCCCTGCTTAAAGCCTCATTCAGGTATAAGAAGTTTGCCGATAGGAAGCGTAGAGCGGTTCCTGCTCTCAAGGTGGGTGATCGTGTGTGGCTGTCCACGAAGAATTTGAGGTTGAGAGTTCCCAGCATGAAATTTGCACCTCGCTACATCGGACCCTTCAAGATTGAACAAGTCATCAATCCTGTTGCCTACAGGTTACAGTTACCATCCTTCTTGAAAATACCCAGGACATTTCATGTTTCTTTGTTGAAACCGCTGATCCTGAATCGGTTTCATTCCGCATTTCCTCCAGCTCCCAAAGTTCAGACTCAACGGGGAGTCGAGTACGAGGTGGCCAAGATTTTGGACTCACGTTCCCGTTACGGTCAGTTACAATACCTCATTGACTGGAAGGGCTATGGTCCTGAAGAACGCTCTTGGACCAATGCCTCAGACGTCCATGCTCCTGCCTTGGTCCGAAATTTCCACGCAAAGTTTCCTTTAAAGCCTAAGAAGTGTCCTGGGGCCACTCCTAAAGGGGGGGGTGCTGTCACGATCCGGTATATCTGGACGCCATTACTTACCCTTCAGATGCCTCCTAAGGCTGGCTCAGCATTCCAGGACCGGATCCCGCTGTTCCTGAGTTTCCACATGCAGAATGTCAGAGTGGTGATTTCATCAGCCGCGGCCTCCGCTGTGCCCGCGTGGTTAAATGTGCGCTTGTCAGTCTGGCGTCTCCTGTGGCCGGCGTCGCCATTACTGTTTCAATTCTCACATGGATTACAAACCAAACTTCCCTCCAAGTGTCTGCATGGGCGCAGCCATCTTGGATTTTGTCATCTGATTATTTCCACCAATCTGCTGTCTGTATTGTTGATTTGCATAATTGCCTAGCCAACCCCTTCCTTGCTGCAGGTATAAGTATGCTGTGCCTGAGCAAGGAAGGCGTCAGTGCTTTGGTTGTCTAACCTAGTTCCAGTTTGTCTCTCTCCTGTGGTTGTCTTCCAGGTTCCAGCTCCTGTCTCCAGACTTCTGCTATAGAGACCCGCACCAGCATTCCATCTGCGGTGTAGCCTGACTCTCCGATCCATTCTGGACTCACCTGTTTCCAGTTACAACAATCACCTGCTTCCAGCCCAGTTTCTAACAGTGTACAGCTTCTCTTAAAGGGCCGGTGTCCTTTCTGCAGTTTACCACTCTCCACCGGTATTATTATTTCACCGCTCTCAAACAATCACCTGCTTCCAGCCCAGCTTCCAGCAGTGTATAGCTTCTCTTAAAGGGCCGGTGTCCTTTTCTGCAGTTTACCACTCTCCACCGGTATTATTATTTCACCGCTCTCAAAACTTCATTATTATTTCATCGCTCTCAAGTTCGTTTATTATTTAACTGGTTCCAGCCAGTATCCACTCCGTACCAACAACAGTCTGGTTCCAGCCAGTATCCACAGCAGCCGTTTTACCTTCAGCAGCCCAGCCTTTCCTGGAACATCAGCTGGTACGATCCTGGGTTCTCTCCATTGCTACAGTCAGGCCTGGTAAGGACTTTCCAACTAGAAGATTATAAGAACTGTCTCACACTACCAGTGCCTGTGGCCCTTGCCACCCTGTAGTACCCAGGAATTGTATTTATCCTCTGTTGACTTTTATGTTTCCTTTTACTGCTGCTGTGTTACGGAGTTTGTCATAATAAACATCATTGACTTTTATCCTGGTTGTCGTGGTTACGCCTTCGGGCAGTTATTCTACATGTTACTTACATGTCTAGGGGTCTGATACAACCTCCCAGGTTCCGTTACATCTCAGCCCCTACAACTGAGGCTGCCTCCCGTCAGCTCAGGCCCTCAGTTGTGACACAAAGTAGACCATTGCACGTTGGATCCGCTCAGACACAACTCAAGCCTTTTCTACTGTGGGGTGACCGGCAGCACACCGGGTGTCAGCACATTCCACTAGGGCAGTGGCATCTTGTGCAGCACAATACAGGGCTAAGGTGTAACAGGTCTGTTTTGCAGCTACCGCTACGTTGTCCTCTGTCCACACGTTTGCTCCTTTTTACCGATTTGATGTTTTTGCCTCTGGTGATGCCCACTTTGTGCATACAGTTCTCAGGTCAGGCTGCCTAAGCTTTCCCTCTCCTGGGGACGGCTGTTTAACATTCCATGGTTCATTGTCCCCTAACCTTGCTGCTTAAGATAAAATGATTCAACAGTAAGTGGCCAAGAATCCTATTTTTAAAATATAAATGCATTCAATGTAGTTTTTTTTCCCTAAGAACTACTACAATACTTGTTAAATAGACTTCATGCATAGGCATAATGTAGCCTTAGTCAGTGAAAAATACTGGTATTAATATCCCTGTTTTATTATAAATAGGAGAAACTAATTAATTGGACAAGGTGATGCAATAATTAGTAGGGATGAGCGGGTTCGGTTCCTCGGAATCCGAACCCGCCCGAACTTCATGTTTTTTTACACGGGTCCGAGCGACTCGGATCTTCCCGCCTTGCTCGGTTAACCCGAGCGCGCCCGAACGTCATCATCCCGCTGTCGGATTCTCGCGAGGCTCGGATTCTATCGCGAGACTCGGATTCTATGTAAGGAGCCGCGCGTCGCCGCCATTTTCACACGTGCATTGAGATTTATAGGGAGAGGACGTGGCTGGCGTCCTCTCCGTTTATAGAGAAGAGAGTGAGACAGTAGAGAGAGACACAGTAGTAATTTTGGGGAGCATTAGGAGGAGTACTAGTTACTTGCTGAAGTGATAGATAGTGTGACTGTATATTATCTGACTTGTGGGGGAGACACTGACAGTGGGGAGCAGTTAGAGTCTGATCGCAGGACTCAGGAGTACATATAACGTACAGTGCACACTTTTGCTGCCAGAGTGCCACACTGCCATTGTGACCACACTGACCACCAGTATAATATATATTGTGATTGTCTGCTTAGGAGTACTACTTGCAAGTTGCTGATAGTGTGACCAGTGACCTGACCACCAGTCACCACCAGTTTAATATATATATATATATATATAATTGTATATAATATATATATAATATTGTATACCACCTACCTGTGGTTTTTTTTTTTCTTTCTTCTTTATACATACTACTATAGTAGCTTACTGTAGCAGTCTGCGGTGCTGCTGAGCTGACTGTGTCCAGCAGGTCCGTCATCAGTCATTACATAATAAATATATCTACCTGTCCGGCTGCAGTACTAGTGATATTATATATATATATATATTGATTTCATCTCATTATCATCCAGTCTATATTAGCAGCAGACACAGTACGGTAGTCCACGGCTGTAGCTACCTCTGTGTCGGCAGTCGCTCGTCCATCCATAATTGTATACCACCTACCCGTGTTTTTTTTTTTTTCTTTCTTCTTTATACATACTACTATAGTAGCTTACTGTAGCAGTCTGCGGTGCTGCTGAGCTGACAGTGTCCAGCAGGTCCGTCATCTGTCATTACATAATAAATATATCTACCTGTCCGGCTGCAGTACTAGTGATATTATATATATATATATTGATTTCATCTCATTATCATCCAGTCTATATTAGCAGCAGACACAGTACGGTAGTCCACGGCTGTAGCTACCTCTGTGTCGGCAGTCGCTCGTCCATCCATAATTGTATACCACCTACCCGTGTTTTTTTTTTTTTCTTTCTTTTTTATACATACTACTATAGTAGCTTACTGTAGCAGTCTGCGGTGCTGCTGAGCTGACAGTGTCCAGCAGGTCCGTCATCAGTCATTACATAATAAATATATATACCTGTCCGGCTGCAGTACTAGTGATATTATATATATATATATTGATTTCATCTCATTATCATCCAGTCTATATTAGCAGCAGACACAGTACGGTAGTCCACGGCTGTAGCTACCTCTGTGTCGGCAGTCGCTCGTCCATCCATAATTGTATACCACCTACCCGTGGTTTTTTTTTTTCTTTCTTCTTTATACATACTACTATAGTAGCTTACTGTAGCAGTCTGCGGTGCTGCTGAGCTGACAGTGTCCAGCAGGTCCGTCATCAGTCATTACATAATAAATATATATACCTGTCCGGCTGCAGTACTAGTGATATTATATATATATATATTGATTTCATCTCATTATCATCCAGTCTATATTAGCAGCAGACACAGTACGGTAGTCCACGGCTGTAGCTACCTCTGTGTCGGCAGTCGCTCGTCCATCCATAATTGTATACCACCTACCCGTGGTTTTTTTTTTTCTTTCTTCTTTATACATACTACTATAGTAGCTTACTGTAGCAGTCTGCGGTGCTGCTGAGCTGACTGTGTCCAGCAGGTCCGTCATCAGTCATTACATAATAAATATATCTACCTGTCCGGCTGCAGTACTAGTGTGATATAATATATATTGATTTCATCTCATTATCATCCAGTCTATATTAGCAGCAGACACAGTACGGTAGTCCACGGCTGTAGCTACCTCTGTGTCGGCAGTCGCTCGTCCATCCATAATTGTATACCACCTACCCGTGGTTTTTTTTTTCTTTCTTCTTTATACATACTACTATAGTAGCTTACTGTAGCAGTCTGCGGTGCTGCTGAGCTGACAGTGTCCAGCAGGTCCGTCATCAGTCATTACATAATAAATATATCTACCTGTCCGGCTGCAGTACTAGTGTGATATAATATATATTGATTTCATCTCATTATCATCCAGTCTATATTAGCAGCAGACACAGTACGGTAGTCCACGGCTGTAGCTACCTCTGTGTCGGCAGTCGCTCGTCCATCCATAAGTATACTAGTATCCATCCATCTCCATTGTTTACCTGAGGTGCCTTTTAGTTGTGCCTATTAAAATATGGAGAACAAAAATGTTGAGGTTCCAAAATTAGGGAAAGATCAAGATCCACTTCCACCTCGTGCTGAAGCTGCTGCCACTAGTCATGGCCGAGACGATGAAATGCCAGCAACGTCGTCTGCCAAGGCCGATGCCCAATGTCATAGTACAGAGCATGTAAAATCCAAAACACCAAATATCAGTAAAAAAAGGACTCCAAAATCTAAAATAAAATTGTCGGAGGAGAAGCGTAAACTTGCCAATATGCCATTTACCACACGGAGTGGCAAGGAACGGCTGAGGCCCTGGCCTATGTTCATGGCTAGTGGTTCAGCTTCACATGAGGATGGAAGCACTCAGCCTCTCGCTAGAAAACTGAAAAGACTCAAGCTGGCAAAAGCACCGCAAAGAACTGTGCGTTCTTCGAAATCCCAAATCCACAAGGAGAGTCCAATTGTGTCGGTTGCGATGCCTGACCTTCCCAACACTGGACGTGAAGAGCATGCGCCTTCCACCATTTGCACGCCCCCTGCAAGTGCTGGAAGGAGCACCCGCAGTCCAGTTCCTGATAGTCAGATTGAAGATGTCAGTGTTGAAGTACACCAGGATGAGGAGGATATGGGTGTTGCTGGCGCTGGGGAGGAAATTGACAAGAAGGATTCTGATGGTGAGGTGGTTTGTTTAAGTCAGGCACCCGGGGAGACACCTGTTGTCCGTGGGAGGAATAGGGCCGTTGACATGCCTGGTGAAAATACCAAAAAAATCAGCTCTTCGGTGTGGAAGTATTTCACCAGAAATGCGGACAACATTTGTCGAGCCGTGTGTTGCCTTTGTCAAGCTGTAATAAGTAGGGGTAAGGACGTTAACCACCTCGGAACATCCTCCCTTATACGTCACCTGCAGCGCATTCATAATAAGTCAGTGACAAGTTCAAAAACTTTGGGCGACAGCGGAAGCAGTCCACTGACCAGTAAATCCCTTCCTCTTGTAACCAAGCTCACGCAAACCACCCCACCAACTCCCTCAGTGTCAATTTCCTCCTTCCCCAGGAATGCCAATAGTCCTGCAGGCCATGTCACTGGCAATTCTGACGAGTCCTCTCCTGCCTGGGATTCCTCCGATGCATCCTTGCGTGTAACGCCTACTGCTGCTGGCGCTGCTGTTGTTGCTGCTGGGAGTCGATGGTCATCCCAGAGGGGAAGTCGTAAGCCCACTTTTACTACTTCCACCAAGCAATTGACTGTCCAACAGTCCTTTGCGAGGAAGATGAAATATCACAGCAGTCATCCTGTTGCAAAGCGGATAACTGAGGCCTTGACAACTATGTTGGTGTTAGACGTGCGTCCGGTATCCGCCGTTAGTTCACAGGGAACTAGACAATTTCTTGAGGTAGTGTGCCCCCGTTACCAAATACCATCTAGGTTCCACTTCTCTAGGCAGGCGATACCGAGAATGTACACGGACGTCAGAAAAAGACTCACCAGTGTCCTAAAAAATGCAGTTGTACCCAATGTCCACTTAACCACGGACATGTGGACAAGTGGAGCAGGGCAGGGTCAGGACTATATGACTGTGACAGCCCACTGGGTAGATGTATGGACTCCCGCCGCAAGAACAGCAGCGGCGGCACCAGTAGCAGCATCTCGCAAACGCCAACTCTTTCCTAGGCAGGCTACGCTTTGTATCACCGGTTTCCAGAATACGCACACAGCTGAAAACCTCTTACGGCAACTGAGGAAGATCATCGCGGAATGGCTTACCCCAATTGGACTCACCTGTGGATTTGTGGCATCGGACAACGCCAGCAATATTGTGTGTGCATTAAATATGGGCAAATTCCAGCACGTCCCATGTTTTGCACATACCTTGAATTTGGTGGTGCAGAATTTTTTAAAAAAACGACAGGGGCGTGCAAGAGATGCTGTCGGTGGCCAGAAGAATTGCGGGACACTTTCGGCGTACAGGCACCACGTACAGAAGACTGGAGCACCACCAAAAACGCCTGAACCTGCCCTGCCATCATCTGAAGCAAGAAGTGGTAACGAGGTGGAATTCAACCCTATATATGCTTCAGAGGTTGGAGGAGCAGCAAAAGGCCATTCAAGCCTATACAATTGAGCACGATATAGGAGGTGGAATGTACCTGTCTCAAGCGCAGTGGAGAATGATTTCAACGTTGTGCATGGTTCTGCAACCTTTTGAACTTGCCACACGTGAAGTCAGTTCAGACACTGCCAGCCTGAGTCAGGTCATTCCCCTCATCAGGCTTTTGCAGAAGAAGCTGGAGGCATTGAAGGAGGAGCTAAAAGGGAGCGATTCCGCTAGGCATGTGGGACTTGTGGATGGAGCCCTTAATTCGCTTAACAAGGATTCACGGGTGGTCAATCTGTTGAAATCAGAGCACTACATTTTGGCCACCGTGCTCGATCCTAGATTTAAAACCTACCTTGGATCTCTCTTTCCGGCAGACACAAGTCTGCTGGGGTTCAAAGACCTGCTGGTGACAAAATTGTCAAGTCAAGCGGAACGCGACCTGTCAACATCTCCTCCTTCACATTCTCCCGCAACTGGGGGTGCGAGGAAAAGGCTCAGAATTCCGAGCCCACCCGCTGGCGGTGATGCAGGGCAGTCTGGAGCGACTGCTGATGCTGACATCTGGTCCGGACTGAAGGACCTGACAACGATTACGGACATGTTGTCTACTGTCACTGCATATGATTCTCTCACCATTGAAAGAATGGTGGAGGATTATATGAGTGACCGCATCCAAGTAGGCACGTCAGACAGTCCGTACTTATACTGGCAGGAAAAAGAGGCAATTTGGAGGCCCTTGCACAAACTGGCTTTATTCTACCTAAGTTGCCCTCCCACAAGTGTGTACTCCGAAAGAGTGTTTAGTGCCGCCGCTCACCTTGTCAGCAATCGGCGTACGAGGTTACTTCCAGAAAATGTGGAGAAGATGATGTTCATTAAAATGAATTATAATCAATTCCTCCGTGGAGACATTGACCAGCAGCAATTGCCTCCACAAAGTACACAGGGAGCTGAGATGGTGGATTCCAGTGGGGACGAATTGATAATCTGTGAGGAGCGGGATGTACACGGTGATATATCGGAGGATGATGATGAGGTGGACATCTTGCCTCTGTAGAGCCAGTTTGTGCAAGGAGAGATTAATTGCTTCTTTTTCGGTGGGGGTCCAAACCAACCCGTCATTTCAGTCACAGTCGTGTGGCAGACCCTGTCACTGAAATGATGTGTTGGTTAAAGTGTGCATGTCCTGTTTATACAACATAAGGGTGGGTGGGAGGGCCCAAGGACAATTCCATCTTGCACCTCTTTTTTCTTAAATTTTTCTTTGCGTCATGTGCTGTTTGGGGAGTGTTTTTTGGAAGGGCCATCCTGCGTGACACTGCAGTGCCACTCCTAGATGGGCCAGGTGTTTGTGTCGGCCACTAGGGTCGCTTATCTTACTCACACAGCTACCTCATTGCGCCTCTTTTTTTCTTTGCGTCATGTGCTGTTTGGGGAGTGTTTTTTGGAAGGGCCATCCTGCGTGACACTGCAGTGCCACTCCTAGATGGGCCCGGTGTTTGTGTCGGCCACTAGGGTCGCTTATCTTACTCACACAGCTACCTCATTGCGCCTCTTTTTTTCTTTGCGTCATGTGCTGTTTGGGGAGTGTTTTTTGGAAGGGCCATCCTGCGTGACACTGCAGTGCCACTCCTAGATGGGCCCGGTGTTTGTGTCGGCCACTAGGGTCGCTTATCTTACTCACACAGCTACCTCGGTGCAAATTTTAGGACTAAAAATAATATTGTGAGGTGTGAGGTATTCAGAATAGACTGAAAATGAGTGGAAATTATGGTTTTTGAGGTTAATAATACTTTGGGATCAAAATGACCCCCAAATTCTATGATTTAAGCTATTTTTTAGGGTTTTTTGAAAAAAACACCCGAATCCAAAACACACCCGAATCCGACAAAAAAAATTCGGTGAGGTTTTGCCAAAACGCGGTCGAACCCAAAACACGGCCGTGGAACCGAACCCAAAACCAAAACACAAAACCCGAAAAATTTCAAGTGCACATCTCTAATAATTAGCCCTTCCACCTGCAAAAGCTCCCTTTCATAAATAGACCATCAAATTACCGAAACTGCTGCGCACTCTGCGCCACTCTGATGAGCAATGTCGCTGAGCGGGTATTATTCCACAATTTGCCATGATTGTTTACCAGATGTGTAAGACAAAAATATATAGCATTTATAAATGGAATAAATGACAGTGTTATGTACAGGGGTATTTTAAGAGAGGAAAGGGACCATGTGCAGGATCCATGTAGGAACTCTCCCCTCTGGCAGTGCTGTAGACCTTGGTTGTATGCCACAGTCTATTGCCCATGTGCAGGTCTCCAGGATCATGGCACCCTCACATTGTTTCCACGGACATCTCTATTGCACATGTGCTCCGCCCATTTTCCAGCAGCATGTGCAGTGTTGGGCCCACTGGACCCAGGAAACTATGTGCACTGCACACCTTGCACCTATTAGAGATACACCAATGGTTATGTATTTAGGCAGAGCAGTGAATTTATGTGTAAATTGTTGGAGGGTATGTTGCTGCAGATGAGCCTATTTTGGGGTGTGGACCTGGAGCTGCAGCTCCATCAGCCCCATTGTTAATCCTGCTCTGGGAACACACAGCAGCCAAAGAGCAGAGCCTCCCATTGGATGTAACCTGTGTGGGAGGGCATTTCTCGCCCAATCAGCTGTGGACTGGGTGTGATAGACCTGCTGCTAACCCACTGAGATCTCCTAGCCATGCCCAGCGTTACCCACACAGTCACAGAGTGACAGATCTGGGCTATTATGTAGGAGATTATACTTGTTCTGGTTAAACTCCCATGTACTGTAGATTAGGCAAGTGCTTTGTAGACTTTGCTTTCTGTTTCTTTGCTTTGTTTTGGCAGCTCCACGGTTACAGGGTTTTTTAAAAAAAATTCCACATCAAATATTGTAATTTTGCCACTTTATGCAGAATATCGTCTCCAAAAGCTGTTTGATTATTGACTCAGGGTAGCAAGTTCTGAAATTCAAAACAATCAATTTATTTTGTGGCAGTCGGGGAACAAAGGTGGACTGCTTCAGCTAAACTCGGTGGGGGGAATTCAAATGTTTGAAAAGTCGGTTGGGTGTCTGTTTTTTTCCTGTCTATTAGATAGGAAAAAGCAGACATCCAACTGACTTTTCAAACACTTGAATTCCCCCCAGTATGTCCAAAACTCTGAGAATAAAAACTGCCCTGAAGTAATCAGTATTATGTATTAATATAATCTGCATGACTCTGAGTACAGGGGGCCGGACTGGGACTAAAAATAGGCCCTGGTGTTTAAAGAACGAGGCCCGCCATGGCGTCAGCAGTTGGCTTATGGCATAGACTCCTCCCCTTACTATTTATGGCTCCTCATAATGAATTATACTCTTACAAATATAATTAATATTAGAACAATATACAACCATACATTATTCTCTGTATTAAAATACACACAACAGAGTTCATCCTTCAGGGGAATTCAAACATGTACCAGGGTAATTCAAACATGTACCATAGTCAGACATTTGGTATTTGGTTGTTTCTGTCAGGTGAAGCTGATACTTCATTGGTGTAGGCCACACACAAAGAAAAGGGAAGGCATTTTCTCAATTGACCAATCCCTAGTTTAGCAGTTGTAGAGGATTAGATAGTGCTCACTGTAGGAATTATTTGGGGCAGGGTGCTGATCACAGAGGAGGACACATCTGTGCACACCAAAGCAGAGCTGTAAATACACATTTTGGTGCTCTGTATAAATAAAGAGCATTAGTGCCTCCCTCCATACCTCAGGTAGGGAGAGATTGTGCCAAGGTGCGCACCGAAAAAAAGGGTATGGTCTCACTTGGTAGGGACGTGACCACACAATAGTACCATTAATTCAAATTATGCCACACATAAGTGCCTTTTATACCCCTTTCACATCGCACAAATAACCCGGTATCGACACGGCATATTGCCGTGTCGAAACGGGTCAGTGTGCGATGTGAAAGGTCCGTTGCCGATTTAGCGGGTCGCCTGACCCGGTAATTCAACCCGGTAAAAAAGAAGGGTTTTACCCGGGTTGATTACCGGGTCAGGTGCGGTGTGAATGGGAGCCGGGTCGATGCGACACGGTTCCCATTCACAGCATAGGCAGAGGCGGCGCAGGAGATGAGCTCATCTCCCGTCGCCGCCTCCACCCCCGCCCCTGCTGCTGCTGCGCCCTCCGTTGCTATGGCAACCGACCCGGTATATTGCCGGGTCGGAAAGCCAGCCACAGAGCGCAAATGCCGGATCCCACCCGGTAAGTACACGTTTGTCTTACCGGGTAGGATCCGGCATTTGCGATCTGAATGCGGTATGAGTCACATTAGCAAGGTACACAGTGCACACAGGCCCCTGGATCCAGGGGGCCCCACACACAGCACACCCTGCACCCATTTATCTATACTCACCTCTGCGTCAGCCTGGTGCTTGTGCAGAGCAGAAAAAATCACTTGGAAAATGTCCGCCACGACTAGATAGATGAAACAATAGTAGGATAAACAAGTGAGTAGTAAGTTGGGTGAATGAAGCAGGGGTCAGGCACCACACTCACCTTGCCTGATAGCCAGGGCCGGCATCAGAAATCTTGGGGCCCGGTACACTGATATCTCTGGGGCCCCTCACACAACTGCTGGGACAGAAAGAGTATATGTCTGATGGGGATCAGTACGAAATCCCGCTGGACTGGATCCCGGCGGTCGAAATACAGACACCGGAATCCCGACCAGCACAATCCCGAAAGGGGTGGCGAACGGAACGCAGCCCCTTGCGGGCACGGTGCCTCGCTACACTCGGCACACTAATTTATTCTCCCTCTATGGATGTCGTGGACACCCACGGAGGGAGAATATGTCGGGAGTGTGCCAGTCGGGATTCCGGTGTTGGTATTTCGGCAGCCATCGATGCTGTCCACCAATCAGCCCTGCCAGCTCCCTTCCATGCTAGCAGCCACACCACCGCAGCCCGCAGTGAAGCTTACTTCCCAGAACCTTGGGGCCCCTCACTACATCAGGCCCGGTATGGGTGTCCCCTTTGACCCCCCCCTGTTGTTGGGCCTGCTAAGAGCTGGAAGTTAGAAAATATTTATACAGGTGATAGAGGAAGCAAAAGGATAAAACAAGTGAGGCAGGGGGCAGACACCACACTCAGTTTGGCTGACAGCTGTAATCGGGACACTCTCCCCGTAGCCCCTCATCATGTCCAGCACATCATATCTGGGTAGTCCGGAAACCGGAACTCGGCCACCTCCAGCAGCAGCTCCCCATCACTGCAGTCCTCCACCTCCCCCAGATAGAGAAACTGTCCTCCACTTTCCCCAGCACCAGCAGACTGGCTACAGGAGGGGCCAGGCATGTGTGTGGGGAGGAGGGCGGGATCTGCAGCATGGCCCACTGTCATGTATGTAGTGGTGTGCCTGGCAGAGAAGGAGTCAATCGCACCACTACATACATGACAGCAGTTAGTGCTGTAGGTAGATGAAGTTCATTGAAGGACAAGCACATTTCGGCCATGCGGGTGATGCCAGATGGTATTGCACCCACATAGCATATGCACTGTGTGGCAGGCACCACCGGGACCTCCCTAGTTACAGTCCTGCAAGAGTGATTGGTAACACCCATTTCTATAATGGGTGCAATGTATGCGGTGCACATGGGCCACTGGGTCCAGGAGGGGCCCACACTACACACACTGCATCCATATTTTAATACACACCTTTCCGGAGTCCAGCATTAGGCGCTGCTCTCGCGGCAAAAACTGCTGCCAAAATGGCCGCACATTGCCAGAGACTACTGCGCCGTGCAGAGAAGGGGGCCCACCCAGAGGTGCACACAGGCCCCCTCCTCTGTTAAAGCGCCCCTGGTAACACCTTCTTCAGCCTGAAGGATTCACTGGGCCCCTGCTTTTGTATTCTCCTGGTGGAAACTTCATGCCACAGTCCAACACTGCACCCAGTGGAAACCCTCACAGGCAGAGGTAGAACATACAAGCTCCACACCGATTGGCCATGACCAGGAACCGAACTCATAAACTCAGTGCTGTGATACAGTAATGTAACGAGTAGGAATTTGTTACTAATTTGCTAGTAGAGGTAACGTGACTGGTAGTATGTATACATTAACCTGGAGGCATATATTTTTTGGCTTATAACCCCTTGGGTCAAATTTTTTCTTTTGTTAAATTCTAAGCTATAGACTATGTTACCAGGTTATCTTAATTCCTGAACTTTAAGCTTTACAGAAAACATATTATAACCCGGGGACTGTAATTTATGTAACATTTCAACTGCCACAGCGCTTACAAACATATACCAAATGTATGAAAGCTTTCATTTAATGTAAACACATACAGTAGTACTCCTGGTTAAGGTTTTATTTGTGATTTAAACAAGTTTTATTTAACAGTTCCATTTGTTGTATATAAAACTACCCCAATGTGATATTTGTCCTGTAACAACAGAGTGCGAACACAAACATTTAAAGGTACAAGTAATGCTATGCTACTATAATCCACAGAGAGAGAAAATAGTCTTTTCATGTTCTTTAACCTGTATTCACAATTTTTGGGGGTATTGGTTGAGGCAGATGGCGTTTCTCCAGTGGCGTAACTAGAAATTTTTCTCCCCCAAGCCAAAAATTCTCCCCCCCCCCCCCCCCATAATTGGCACTAGTACAGTAGTGAATCTGTGCGCGCCCAAAAAGGGGGTGTGGCTTAGTTGAAATGGGCGTGGCTTCGCATAAAGGGACGTGGCATTGCAGGAAAAGTCTACCTTATACCCCAGTTTTGCAACCTGCACGCCCAGACGTTAGCCACCACAGGAAAGAAAAATAATCCTGATTCATGGGGCAGATGTATTAACCTGGAGAAGGCATAAGGAAGTGATAAACCAGTGATATGTGCAAGGTGATAACACACCAGCCAATCAGCTCCAATATGTAAATTAACAGTTAGGATCTGATTGGCTGCTTCCTTTATTACCTTGCACATATCACTGGTTTATCACTTCCTTATGCCTTCTCCAGGTTAATACATCTGCCCCCATGCCCCTTACATTATTTGTCATTTTTCCTCCTTATAGTAATGCTCAGTATACATTATGCCACATACTGCAATGGCCCTTAGACATTATGCCACACACAATAATGCCCATGACACAATATGCACACACTGTAATGCCCCCGACACATTATGCCACACACCGTAATGCCTGTGACACATTATGACAGGAATCGCAATGCCCGTTATACATTATGCTACACACTGCAATGCCCCTGATACATTATAGCACATACAATGTCTGTGACACATTATGACACACACCGCAATGACCCTGAGACATTATACCACATACCACAATGATCGTGATATAGTATACAACACACCGTAATGCCTGACACATTATGACACACACCGCAATGTCCATGATACATTATGCCACACACCGTAATGCCCATTACACATTAAGTTCTACAGTAAGGCTTCTAATTACTTTTAAATTACCTGCTCATTGCCAGGGGTTTCATGCTCTCGGTTCCACACACGGTGCCAGGGATTTTCATGCTCAGGGTGTCATGCTCGTTGCCAGGGGTTTCATGCACTGGGTGTCATGCTCGTTGCTAGGGGGTAGTGCTTGTTGGTAGGGCCGTGCTCCCAGTGCCACATATGCCCCCAGTGCCAGATATTCCCCCACAGTGCCAGGTACATGCCCCCAGTGCCAAATATACCCCCCCCCCAGTGCCACATATGCCCCCAGTGCCAGATATTCCCCCACAGTGCCAGGTATATGCCCCCAGTGCCAGATATTCCCCCACAGTGCCACATATGCCCCCTCAGTGCCTGCTCCCCCCAGTGCCAGATATTCCCCCACAGCGCCAGGTATTTGCCTCCAGTGCCAGATATTCCCCCACAGTGCCACATTTGCCCCCTCAGTGCCTGCTCCCCCCAGTGCCAGATATTCCCCCACAGTGCCAGATATTCCCCACAGTGCCAGGTATATGCCCCCAGTGCCAGATATTCCCCCCCCAGTGTCACATAAGCCCCCTCAGTGCCTGCTCCCCCCAGTGCCAGATATTGCCCCACAGTGCCAGGTATATGCCCCCAGTGCCAGATATTCCCCCACAGTGCCGCCAGGTACATGCCCTCAGTGCCAGATATTCCCCCACAGTGCCTGCTCCCCTATTCTTCCCCCCCCCCCCTTCCCCGCCGCTCCTTTGTGTTGGAGGGACACGGAGGGCACCGCGCGCGCCTCACCCGTGTCCTTCCTGGCTCTCCTGCGGGTCTAATAAAGGAAGTGCCGTTCGTGAGCCAATCAGAGCACACGAACGGCACTTCCTTTATTACACCGGCCGGAGAGCCAGGAGGGACACTGGAGAGGCGCGCGCGGTGCCCTCCGTGTCCCTCCAACACAGCAGCGGAGGGAAGGAGACCGCAGATTGACATGCGAACGCTCGTCCGCATGTCAATCTGTTCTAAGTCAGTGGCGCCCCCGCAGCCCCTCGCCCCCAAGCCACCGCGAGGACTGCGGGGGCAGTAGTTACGCCACTGCTGCAATGCCCCTGATACATTATAGTACATACCACAATGCCTTTGACAGATTATGACACACACCATAATGTCCGTGATACATTATGCCACACACTGCAATGACCCTGAGACTTTATACCACACACAATAATGCCCATGACACAATTTGCCACACACCATAATGCCCCCGACACATTATGCCACACACCATAATGCCTGTGACACATTATGACAGGCATCGCAATGGCCATTATACATTATGCTACACACTGCAATGCCCCGATACATTATAGCACATACCACAATGCCTGTGATAGATTATGACACACACCTCAATGTCCGTGATACATTATGCCACACACTGCAATAACCCTGAGACTTCATACCACATACCACAATGCCCGTGATATAGTATACCACACACCGTAATGCCTGTGACACATTATGACACACACCGCAATGTCCGTGATACATTATGCCACACACCGCAATGCCCATTACACATTAAGTTCTACAGTAAGGCTTCTAATTACTTTTAAATGACCTGCTCGTTGCCAGTGGTTTCATGCTCTTGGTTCCATGTACGGTGCCAGGGGTTTTCATGCTCAGGGTGTCATGATCATTGCCAGGGGTTTCAGGCAGTAGGTGTTATGCTTGTTGCCAGAGGTATCATGTGCTGGGTTTCAAGCTTGTTGCCACGTGTTTCATGCACTGGGTGTCATGCTCGTTGCTAGGGGGTAATGCTTGTTGTCAGGGATTTCATGAGCTGGGTGTTGTGCTTGTAACCAGGGGGTAATGCTTGTTGCTAGGGCTGTGCTCCTAGTGCCAGATATTCCCTCACAGTTCCAGATACACATATGCCACCAGTGCCATTTATGCCCCCCTCCCAGTGCCAGGTACACATATACCCCCAGTGCCAACTATGCCCCCCCCCCCCCAGTGCCAGGTACACATATATACCCCAGTGCCAAATATGCCCCCCAAGTGCCAAATATGCTCCCCCAGAGCCATATATGCTCCCCCAGTGCCAAATATGCTCTCCCCCAGTGCCAAATATGCTCTCCCCCAGTGCTAAATATGCTCCCCCCCCCCAGTGCCCAAATATGCTCCCCTCCAGTGCCAAATATGCTCTCCCCAGTGCCAAATATGCTCTACCCCAGTGCCCAAATATGCTCCCCCCCAGTGCCAAATATGCTCCCCCCCAGTGCCAAATATGCTCCCCCCCCAGTGTCCAAATATGCTCTCCCCCTGTGCCAAATATGCTCTCCCCCAGTGCCGAAATATGCCCCCCCCCCCCCCAGTGCCAGGTACACACCCCCATCCCTCCTCTGCCCTCCGGGCTCCTCCGCTGCTGTGCTGTTTGTTTTGTGAAGGAGAGACACAGAGAGCACAGCGCGCCTCTCCTATGTATCCCTCCTGGGTCTCCGGCGGCGTGTCTGTGGGGGGTTTTTTGTGTTTTTTTTTTAAATACGTTTTATTACGTTTGTTAACATACCATGGAAAATTACAAGTCGTAAATGTAAGACACATATTTGGTAAATACGAAAAAGGCTATAGAAATGTACGTATTGGGATATTAAAATCAAATGGCCGTGAGAGTAACGACTTATTCAATGAAATTCACAAACCTGACAAGACAGACACAGAAAATGGGAAGGTTTGGAGAGGGTGGGGTGTGGGAGTTAAGTAGAGTATAAGATAAATGGAGAGGGAGGGGGGAGAAGGATGGACAAAGTAGAAGGAAAAGATACAGAAGAAGAAAAGGAAGGCATCGGCCTAGTACCTCAATAGATATGTTGAATGGAGTTTGATTTACCTCTCGATCATAAAATGCATATAGACCTGATTGAGGAAGGTTACAGTAAGTAATACAACTAACTATAACGTAACAAAATGCAGTAGGCGACATAGTGAAATCACACAGGGGGCGGCAGTAGTAATCGAGCCCTCTTCCATTGTTAAGATCTAAAAACGTTGAAACAATGGAATTACAGTCCTCTCCCAGAGAGTTTATAAAAAAGTCCCATTTTTTTATGAAAGGTTGCAGTGGGATGATCATCAGTGAGCAACAAGGTTCTCATATCAAAGTACAGAAGATGTAAAAGTCGGGATTTGAGCTCATTAATTGTGGGAGCCGATTTCTTGATCCAATGTATTAATATCAACTTTTTGGCCAAAGTCAGTACCGTGACAACAAATGGGATATAACGAGAGGTTTCAGCACCAAAAGTCCATTCCTGAAAGTCCAAAAGTAGGCATGCCTCTGGGGAGAATGTCAATGACAATTGTAATGTTCAAATAAACTATTTTCGACCAGAACCTGCGTACCTTGGAGCATTCCCAAGAACAATGAAATATTTTTGCATTAGGCATATTACACTTAACACACTTCCCAGATTCCCCAGAAAACATATATTTTCTCTGAGTCGGGGATATATATGCCCTGTGTAAAAAGCGGAAATGGGTTTCCTGCAAGTATGCGGATTGTAAATAGTGTATTTGCAATAGTTTTGAAGTAAAGAAACCTCAAATCCCTGAAGCCTTGGTATATCTACAGCCCACCCGGTAAAATAATTTTGAGAGTGTTGAGGTGTTTTAACCTTAGATTCCAATAGCAGAGGGTATAGATGTCGTATCCTATATTGTATAATGTGTCTAGAACGTAATAATTTAAGGAGTATATGAGGGTCATTGGTTAATGGAAATACAATCGGGAGGGACTGTATATAGTGTCTGACTTGGAGGTATAGATAGAATAGAGTATTTGGTAGAGAATATTGTTGCTGTAAATCTGCAAAAGAAAAGATACAGCCTCCCGGGTCGAAGACCCTGTTCACCAGACCAATCCCCTTTTGTTTCCATACCTGAAAAGAGGGGTTATGAAGGGAAGGACGGAAATTTGGGTTACCCCAGAGGGAAAGGTAGGGGGAGTATCTATTGTCCCTGTGAAGTTTTTTATGTAGGGTCATCCAGGAAATGTAAGTGTCATGGAATATAACATGAGAAAATAGTTTTTTAGGAATATCAATGAGTTTTAAGTGGAGCAATGCAGATGGGGAATATGGGTAAAACGAGGCTGTATCCAAACACACATCAGTAAATGTGGATGTATCTAGCAGCCAATCGCTGGCATAATGAAAAAATATTGCCAAGGTATATGCAGCAAAATCAGGGAGGCCAAGGCCTCCTTGAGTTCTAGGCAACATGAGCTTGGAGAGTGCAATTCTGGGCCTTTTACTTTTCCATAAAAAATTAGAAACAGAGGCATTCACCGTAAGGATGTCTCTGTTATGCATAGCAATAGGGAGCATTTGAATTGCATAGAATAATTTAGGAAAGATGACTGTCTTAACCGCAGCAGCCCTACCCAGTAGTGAGAGAGGGAGAGTATTCCAAGAAGTCATTAACATGGTGACCTTATTCACAAGGGGGGTGAAATTTGCGTGATACAATTTATCTATCGTATTAGTGATTTAAATTCCCAGGCATTTGATTTTAATCGGGTGGAGTTTATTTTGAAATCAGAAAACACTGGGGAAGTGTGCCTAAGGGTAAAATTTCTGATTTTTCAACATTTACCTTGTAACCTGAAGTATGGCCAAAACTAGTAATTAGAGACATGATTATAGGGATGGATTTCAGATAGTCTGAAATAAATAGCAGCATGTCGTCTGCGAATAAAGACACTTTCAACTCATAATCGGAGATGAAAATACCCCGAAAACCTAAGGAGTTTCGTAGCATGATAGCCAGAGGCTCAATAGCGATCGCAAAGAGGAGGGGGGATAGGGGACATCCTTGTCTCGTACCTCTATGCAAAGTGAACCGGTCAGAAAATTGGCCATTACACATAATTTGGGAAACCAGGTTTGTGTATAACATTCTGATATAGGATAGGAAAATAGGGGGAAAGCCGAAACGTTCCATAGTGTGGAACAAGTGTGGCCAGTGAACAAGGTCAAAGGCCTTCTCTGCATCCAAAGACATAACCACTCCAGGGGGAGCAATGCCTGAGGAACTTTGGAGGTGTTGGACCGCAGACAAGACCTTTATGACATTTAGGACCGAATGCCTTCCTGCTATAAATCCAGTTTGGTCCGGATGAATGATCAAGGGTAAAACATTCTTGAGTCTATCTACCAGAATTTTGGCCAGTATCTTGTAATCTGAGTCAAGCAAGGAAATAGGCCTGTAAGAATTGGGTTGGCTTAAGTCCCTGTTTGGTTTTGGCAAGACACAAATATACGCTGCATTAAAGTACAAAGGGATAGTACCGGATTTCAGCATATGATTAAAAGCAAGTATAAGCGGATCCAATATGTCAGAAAGCATCAGTCTATAAAAACTCCCACCAAACCCATCGGGTCCCGGGGCCTTAGTTGCCTGCAGAGATTTAAATACAGCGTAAACTTCTTCCCGTGTGACGGGTAAGACAAGACTAGATTGCATGTCAGCCGATAGCGTGGGAAAGGGGACATCATGCCAGGGGGGGACAGCAGTGTGGGGTGGCTCAGGGAGGGTTGAATTCTCAACAACAGGGGGGAGTAAAGGGCAGAATAGAAGTCTTTCAAGAGCTGTACTATCTGCAGTGCTGTAACTAGACATTTTAGCGCTGTGTGCAAGAAACAGCACTGGCGCCCCCCTCCACCATTTAGAAAACAGGGCCAATGCGCACCGTAGGCGTGCGTAAAAAATATAAGGCCGTGGCCATAGAGCTTCCTTTTACACATTACGGCAGGCAGAGCACCCGTTTACGCAGTACGACAGGTAGAGTCCCCTTTTACACATTAGGCAGGTAGAGTCCCCATTTTACACAGTACGGCAGGCAAAGTCCCCTTTTACACATTATGCAGATAGAGTCCCCCTTTTACACAGTATGGCAGGCAGAGCTCCCTTTTACACAGTACGCCAGGCAGTGCTCCCTTTTACACAATAGGGCACGTAGAGTCCCCTTTTACACAGTACGGTAGGTAGAGTCCCCGTTTTACATAGTACAGCAGGTAGAGTCCCCCTTTCACACATTACAGCAGCAGGGTCCCTCTTTTTGCACATTACAGCAGCAAAGTCCCCTTTTTGCAAATTACAAAAGCAGAGTCCCCTTTTTGCACATTAGGCAGGCAGAGTCCCCCTTTTTTACACATTAGACCACAGAGTCCCCCTTTTTTTTTTTTTTTTTTTTTTTACATATTACAGCAACAGAGCCCCCTTTTTTACATATTAGGAAGGGAGTGAGCGAGTGGAGTGAGTGAGTGAGTGAGTGAGTGAGTGAGTGAGAGGTAGGTGTGTGTGTGTGTGTGTGTGTGTGTGTGTGTGTGTGTGTGTGTGTGTGTGTGTCAGTCACCTGTGGGGGCGATCCAGCATCCAGGCCTGCCAGATGCAGACAGTCATATACGGGAGCTGGTGGCTGCAGTAGCACTCACTCTTCATTGCAGAAGCGATGGCATCACAGACACATATACGGGAGCTGGCGGATCCAGCAGTGCTCCTTCTCTATTGCAGAGGCGGCAGTGGCGCAGACACTCATATACGGGAGCTTGTGGTTCCAATTATCTCTGTCTCCATTGCAGAGGTGGCGGTGGGTCTCACAGGCAGAATTACCGCATGGGTGGCTGTGTACCACCAAATGGCGCCTGCAGCAACGCTCCCTGTCCCTTACAGAGGCGGTGACAGGAGACAGGCGCCAATGGCCAGCGGGACTTTCACTACTACCTCACTGGATATTACGCCCATACATGGAGGTGTGCTGCCAGATGGTGCGCCTTCAGTGCAGTTGCGCTGTGGGCAAGGCACCATTGGCACACACCTAGTTACGGCCCTAACTATCTGTTTATTGGTTCGTCGTAAAAGAGCCATCTGGGCATTTTAGAGGCTGAACTGCTGCGGAAGACCGTGCACCCTTCAGAATATTTGTAAGCGGCGTGTCTGTTTAATGAAGTGCCCTGATTGGCTCACGAACGGGTACTTCATTAAACAGACACGCCGCTGCCGCCGGAGACCCAGGAGGGACACACAGGAGAGGCGCGCACTGTGCCCTCTGTGTCCCTCCTTTACAAAACAGAATCAGTGGCAGTGGCTAGGGCGCCCCGCAGCCCTGCGCGCCTCCAAGCGCTCGCAGTGGCTGCGGACCCCAAGTTACGCCACTGCGTTCCTCCGTGCTTTTTACATGGAAAAGTCCTGGAAAGTTCAATTAATTTTGGTTTTACACAATTTATTTAAAATCCTTTGGAGAATATCTCTTTATTTTAAAGACAACAGTAATGTATATTAAATTGATTTATTGTATCTCTAATTGTTAAAAAATGAAGTTGGCATTAGTGGTAAATGAAATTAATATCACTGCCCTTTACAATGGAAAAAAAAAAAATTTTCACCCTGCAAAATATCATTTTATTATTATTATTATTAATTATTATTATTATTATTATTATTATTATTATCATAATTACTACTATATAGGGCAATGCAATATTTTGCAGTGCCGTATAATTGGGAATTATTCATCATACCTAAAACATAAGGGAACAGCAAGTTAACTATTGAAGTAACTAAATAATAACAAATACTGAGAATATATATAAACAGAATACAGAACATACAAGAAGCGGGTGGTCTTCAGTATGCCGAATGTCGGGATCCCGGCGCACAGTATACCGGCGCTGGGATCCCGACACCCGGCATACCAACAGCTATTCTCCCTCGTGGGGGTCCACGACCCCCCTGGAGGGAGACTAAATACCACCGTGCCCGCAGCGTGGCGAGCGCAGCGAGTCCACAAGGTGCTCCTTTGCGCTCGCCACACTGTCGGTATCCCGGTGGTCGGGCTCCCGGCGCCGGTATGCTCGTCGCTGGGAGCCCGGCCGCCGGCATACCATACTACACCCCAAGAAGCAAATACATGGAAACTCAGCTTGATGATATGGGAAAGGACAAGAAAACATGAATTTATTTTTCTTCTGTAGCTATACACATTATTTAGAAATGGTTAAACACAATGGATGTTTTTAACCTCAGTGACTATATAGCTACATAATATAAATGGATTGTCATTTTTTGACCATCTTTCATTTCATATAATTTAGCCCCTTTATCAAAAGCCAGACTACTCCACAATCAGCTCAATTTTTTTGTTCTGCGATGCTATAGCTTAAGCTGACTATTACAATTTAATAAGCACCCTCTTCTATAGAGTTCTATGACATTTCCCCCCCTCCCCCCATAAAACTGTTTAGAAACTGTTGTTTTTTTAAGTTACTCAGTACAGTATAAAAAGTATTTTGAATAATACATTGAAATATTGTATTTTTACAAAAATATATCTAGGAGGTGTTTTGCACCACCCCATAAATGGTAATGGGTCAGGAAGCGTCTGGTGATGCACTAATATGGTAATGCAGCAGGAGGCGTCTGGTGATGCACTAATATGGTAATGGGTCAGGAAGCATCTGGTGATGCACTAATATGGTAATGGGTCAGGAAGCGTCTGGTGATGCACTAATATGGTAATGCAGCAGGAGGCGTCTGGTGATGCACTAATATGGTAATGGGTCAGGAAGCGTCTGGTGATGCACTAAAAAGGTAATGCAGCAGGAGGTGTCTGGTGATGCACTAATATGGTAATGCAGCAGGAGGCGTCTGGTGATGCACTAATATGGTAATGCAGCAGGAGGTGTCTGGTGATGCACTAATATGGTAATGGGTCAGATAGCGTCTGGTGATGCACTAATATGGTAATGCAGCAGGAGGCGTCTGGTGATGCACTAATATGGTAATGGGTCAGGAAGCGTCTGGTGATGCACTAATATGGTAATGCAGCAGGAGGTGTCTGGTGATGCACTAATATGGTAATGCAGCAGGAGGCGTCTGGTGATGCACTAATATGGTAATGCAGCAGGAGGTGTCTGGTGATGCACTAATATGGTAATGCAGCAGGAGGCGTCTGGTGATGCACTAATATGGTAATGCAGCAGGAGGTGTCTGGTGATGCACTAATATGGTAATGCAGCAGGAGGTGTCTGGTGATGCACTAATATGGTAATGCAGCAGGAGGTGTCTGGTGATGCACTAATATGGTAATGCAGCAGGAGGCGTCTGGTGATGCACTAATATGGTAATGTGTCAGGAAGCGTCTGGTGATGCACTAATATGGTAATGCAGCAGGAGGTGTCTGGTGATGCACTAATATGGTAATGCAGCAGGAGGTGTCTGGTGATGCACTAATATGGTAATGCAGCAGGAGGCGTCTGGTGATGCACTAATATGGTAATGCAGCAGGAGACGTCTGGTCCGTGGTGTATTTATAATGGGTGCAGTATTTGTGGTGCACATGGGCTCCCGGGGTCCAAGCGGGCCGACACCACACACACAGCACTCATTTTTCTTAATACTAACCCTCCAGAGTTCCGCGTCGGCAGCAGGACTGCAGGAATCACCAGGAAAATGTTGCGGAGGCCATTTTCCCAGCGTAAGAACATATCTGTGAAAATGGCCACCGCTCCCTAGATTTTGGGACAGTGCTAGGGTCACCCAGTTATCCTAGTGCCTAGAGTCTACAGTGCTGCCTGCATGAGAGGAGGGGCTCCATACAGACCCTGCACATGGGCCTCCTCCTCTTCCTGAGTCATGTAGAGCCAAATGTAGAACTAACAGGAACTTTTACCTAGGCCAATGTATGTCAAAACACGTAATAACAAATTAACTTTAATTGCCTTTATTGGAGGTAGACACGATGCTTCTGTTACAGTATGACTAAAAAAGTACAATACTGTGATACACGTGTGTGGAGTAACTCAATAGGTATATAGGTCCTGGGTGCACCAACTAGTGTGTCTGTTGAATAGCCAAGATGTCAATGGGCAGTGTTATGTTGGTGTCTGTGGTTGGCAGGGCCGTTTCTTGGGGCAGGCGAGCAGTGCAACCGCACTGGGTGCCCGCCACGGCACTAACTGTGGCTCCCTGCTTCCCCCTCCTATTTCTCCCCAAGTAACCCGCTCGGGGGGCGGAGTTTCACGGAATGACACGGTTGCGTCGTTACATCACGACGCAACCCCGTCACTCCGCGAAAGTCCCACCACCCCCCGAGCGGAGTACAGAGGGGGATCCAAGTTAGGAAGAGGGAAAGGCCGGCGCGAGGAGCGACTGGTGAGGCGGGCCGAAGAGCGGTAATCACCTCTGTAAGTATTCTCTCTCTCTCTCTCTCAATGTGTAAAATGGGGACCCCTGCCGTAATGTGTGAAATGGGGACTTTTGCCTGCCGTAGTGTGGGGATTTAATGTATCAAGGGCATTGCGGTGTGTGGCATAATATGGTGCAGGGGGCATTACTGTGTGGGGCTTAATATGGTAGAATTCTTATTTCCTGTGGTGGTCGTGATCTGTTGGAGCAGGGTCAAAAACTGGATTGTGAGGTAGTCTTTTCAGACGAGGCCATGCCCATTTAAATTAGGCCACACCCATTTAGATGAGGCCACGCCCCCTTGTCGGGTGCGCGCACAAGTTTTTTTTTATCTAGGTGTGTGTGTGGGGGGCGCACATTTTTTTGTCATGGGGGGCGCATTTTTAAATCTCGCACTGGGAGCCAAATTGGCTAGAAACAGCCCTGGTGGTTGGTATCTAACCCTGTGGTGGTCACAGCGGTGCAAATGTGCGGGTACAGGTGGGTACGGCGTACCCTTAAGAATTTAGCCATAAGTACGCCGAGCTCTGATTGGCTCACGGATCGGCGCTGAATTGAACTGAGCCACCCGCACCCACCGTACACTGAGGGAAAGAAGAGGCGCAGGCTGCGCTCTCCTCTCCTCACACACAAGACAGCAGCGGCAACAGCAGCGGTGAGCAGCAGGGGGGGGAGAGGAGAGAGAGAGCTTCATGTATACCTGGCACTGGGGGCATGTACACCTGGCACTGGGGGCATATCTGGCAATGGGGGCATACAGAGAGAGCTTCATGTATACCTGGCACTGGGGGCATGTATACCTGGCACTGGGGGCATATCTGGCAATTGGGGCATATAGAGAGAGCTTCATGTATACCTGGCACTGGGGGCATGTATACCTGGCCCTGGGGGCATATCTGGGAATGGGGGCATATATGGCAATGGGGGGACATGTGTATCTGGCACTGGGGGCATATGTGGCACTGCGGGAATATGTGTATCTGGCACTGGGGGGGCATGTATACCTGGCACTGGGGGCATGTATACCTGGCACTGGGGGGTATCTGGCACTGGGGGCATATCTGGCAATGGGGGGACATGTGTATCTGGCACTGGGGGCACATCTGGCACTGCGGGGACGTGTGTATCTGGCACTGGGGGCATTTCTGGCACTGGGGGGACATGTGTATCTGGCACTGGGGGCATATCTGGCACTGGGGGGGATATGTGTATCTGGCACTGCGGGGACATGTGTATCTGGCACTGGGGGCATATCTGGCACTGCAGGGACATGTGTATCTGGCACTGTGGCCATATCTGGCACTGCGGGGACATGTGTATCTGGCACTGTGAGCATATCTGACACTGAGGGCATATCTGGCACTGGTGGGACATGTGTATCTGGCATTGGGAGCATTTCTGTATCTGGCACTGGGGGCATATCTGGCACTGTGGGTGCATTTCTGTATCTGGCACTGGGGGGCAATGTATATCTGACACTGTGGGGGCATTTGTGTATCTGCCACTGTGGGGCAATGTGTATCTGGCACTGGAGGCATATCTGGCACTCTGGGGGCACTTGTGTATCTGGCACTGTGGGGCAATGTGTATCTGGCACGGTGAGGCAATGTATATATGGCACTCTGGGGGCATTTGTGTATCTGGCACAGTGAGGCAATGTGTATCTGGCACTGTGGAGCAATGTATATCTGGCACTGTGGGGCAATATATATCTGGCACTGTGGGGCAACGTGTATCTGGCACTATTGGGGTCATATGTGTATCTGCCCCTCCCCCCATATGTGTACCACGCCTCCATTTTCATTGGCCACGCCCCATGTGGCATTTGGTGACACCCATTTTTTGGCGCACGCGCACACAGTGCCCGTAAGACATTTTTTCTACTCGCCATGCTTCGAGTAAGGTGCCTCACTCCACTACCGCTGCACTCGGCACAGGTTACCATTCCCATTTGTAGTCCACGTAGATCGTAAAGTATGAAAAAGTAAAAAAAAAATGCAAAAAATTTGTAAAAAACTCATGTCGACCCTTTTCCGGGTCGACCTTGTTCATGTCGACCTTCTGCCCATGTCGACCTAAGGTGTGTTGACCAATTGGTGTCGACCTAAGGTGTGTCAACCTTTTTGGTGTCCAGATACCGTCATCCCATAGAACTGTGAGGAGCCCAAGCAAGTATCATGTCTAATAGAAGTGCGCACTATAACGTTTTTAAAATGAATTCATAAGTTTACAGAGATAAATACTCTACACTCTTAATAGCATGTTTCTGGAAAGTGTTTGCGTGAGGTGTTTATTGTTATGCCAGGAGAACGACTTTGAACTGACATGACATTAATGAACTCAGGACAGGCCCCAGGCATTCTTCTCTGAAAAACTAAAAACAGACCTTGTTCTCTGCGAATATATGAGAGAATACATATTGATTTTCTAGTTACTTCTAAACCACAGACAGAATGTTTTTTTCATAATCCTGTTCAAACTGGTTTTTTCCTTTTAGCAGTGAGAACATAACATGTGCCAAGCACCAAACACATAACTACACGCAGATAATAGTTTCTCCTAATTCTCCTGACGTAGATATGAAGGGGTGGATCATCCTTCTCATAGCAATACTTTTTTTTTATAAAAAAAGTAGCGGTACTCAGAAAATGGGAACCTGTACGCACATCTACAAGTTCACTTAATATTTATAATGGTTCCCATACTTATTTTATTTGTTTCCGAGATTATTTCACTGATTTCTTGCTGTTCCTGAAACTAGTTAAAAGAATTAAAAATGCTACAAAAAATAAAGGGTCCTGCCACTGCTTAACATTGTGTACCATCAGAAAACGCACTGGTTCTGTGGAGTTAAAGGCATAAAGATTGTGAAAACCTTTACAAGACAATTTATGTCAGGGGCAAATGCAGGATTTCTAGAGAAATGTTTCCAGATGTTAGATTCTAAGGTGATAGTGTCCAGTTCAGAAAGACATATATACATGGCCATCGTTCCTAATAAGCTGTTTGATGCAGCAGTAGGGCCGGGCTGCGCATTATGCCACACAGTAGTGTCCCTTATTCACATTATGCCACAAAGTTCCCCTTATTCACATTATACCACAGTACAGTCCCTTATTCACATTACGAAACACAAAATTGCCAATTCACATAATGCCACAAAATTCCCATTATTCACATAATGCCACTAAATTCCCCTTATTCACATTATGCTACAGAGTACTGACCAATATTCACATTATGCCACACAGTAGTGCCAATTTATCACATTATGTCATACTATAGTGCACCAAATTCACATTATGTCACACAGTAGCGCTTCTTATTCACATTATGCAACAGTAGAGTCCCTCTTCACATTATGCCACACAGTAGTGTCCTTTATTCACATCATGCTACAGTAAAGTCTCCACCGTTTGCATTGTTAGAAACCTGTTTACTTAAATAGATCTGTGACCTCACCTCCCACCCCCTCCCCAAAAGCATCCACAAACAGTAGTATTAGTAGTCAGTGCCTGGCTTACATGAATCCTCCTTGGGGGCTGGTACTGAGGTCTGGTGAGCTGTCTTCTGTGCTCAGTGTGTTCTGCTGCCTCCAGATTTCAGCAGTAAGTAAAAGGCGCCAATGCAAGCTCCTCCTCCTCTCCTTATAGTACTCCACAGCAGCTGACTGTATTGTCATCTATTGGTCGGGAAGATGGGCCTCCAGTGATTGACTGGCTGCAGAGCGTGTTTACATGATAAGAACACTGCCACCTGTTATCTGTAGCAAATTTTCACACAGGCTAATGCAGTATACAACAACTTGGCCACAAATCGTTGGCATAAAACGTGTTCAATAAAAAATCCACTTATATATTATTATTATTATTATTATTATTATTATTATTACAACTAGTTATTTATGTAGCACACCCATATACCAAAGCGCTATACAGAGAATATTTGGCCATTCAGTCCCGGCCCCAGCATGGGTTGCAATTACCATATAACAAGATGCATACTACACCAATAGCATACTACATATGTGCTGTACTTCCCATCTGTTCTCAGTTGTGTGAGCATACCATTGCTGAGCTTGACCTACTTACAAATGCCCCTTCCCTGCCTCATTCTGCCTCTACAGAAGCAAGCACATGTACTGTAAGTGCCAGAGTTACTCAAATCTGCACAGTGTCGGGCTGGGGTATGAAGGGCTCACCGGGGGAATGCAGTGGTAGGGGCCCATGTTTCGAGGCTTAGCTAACCATTGGCGAGTGCAAAATATACAGTATAGTAAATACTGCCAGTGTATGCATGATAATGTACCAGATTGATAACAGCAATGCACTGTAGGAATTACACCATAGTCCTGTGCAGTATAATGTAACATATGTATAATATATAGTTCAAGTGCACAATCTGGAACCTGATCCCTAAGGAAGGGGTGGGCCCATCAGCAGTGGGGCCTACCGGTGTTTTCCCCGTAACCCTGTGGGCCAGTCCGACCCTGAATCTGCATAGGAGCAAATGCATTTGGCACATTTCTGGTCAAACATTGAGTCATTTTTCCTTAGATATGCTTCTTAGACTGGTGTAGGGTTCACTCTTAATCAGCCCCACAGTGTCAGTGGTAATGGCAGTGCACACCTGTCAGTTACAGATGCTGTTGTGGCGGTTCTTCACAAGAACCAATATACTAATCCAGTGAGAAGACTTCAATGTAAGTAAATTTTTGGACAAAAGTGCCACTCTGTCTGATCTGTATTGTAGCTTAGTACATGTTATCAAAACCTTAATGGCATTCATTAACATGTATTTATAAAGTGCCAGCATATTACCTATTTTTAGTACACAATCCAATGCTTTACCACTAAACTACCAACTAATTTTAGTATTAAGTGTTAATTGATGAAAACAGATTAAAATAAGATTTTACTTACCGATAAATCTATTTCTCGTAGTCCGTAGTGGATGCTGGGACTCCGTCAGGACCATGGGGATTAGCGGCTCCGCAGGAGACAGGGCACAAAAATAAAAGCTTTAGGACTAGGTGGTGTGCACTGGCTCCTCCCCCTATGACCCTCCTCCAAGCCTCAGTTAGGATACTGTGCCCGGACGAGCGTACACAATAAGGAAGGATTTTGAATCCCGGGTAAGACTCATACCAGCCACACCAATCACACCGTACAACCTGTGATCTGAACCCAGTTAACAGTATGACAAACGTAGGAGCCTTTGAACAGACGGCTCACAACAATAACAACCCGATTTTTTTGTAACAATAACTATGTACAAGTATTGCAGACAATCCGCACTTGGGATGGGCGCCCAGCATCCACTACGGACTACGAGAAATAGATTTATCGGTAAGTAAAATCTTATTTTCTCTGACGTCCTAGTGGATGCTGGGACTCCGTCAGGACCATGGGGATTATACCAAAGCTCCCAAACGGGCGGGAGAGTGCGGATGACTCTGCAGCACCGAATGAGAGAACTCCAGGTCCTCTTTAGCCAGGGTATCAAATTTGTAGAATTTTACAAACGTGTTCTCCCCCGACCACGTAGCTGCTCGGCAGAGTTGTAATGCCGAGACCCCTCGGGCAGCCGCCCAAGATGAGCCCACCTTCCTTGTGGAATGGGCCTTGATAGATTTAGGCTGTGGCAGGTCTGCCACAGAATGTGCAAGTTGAATTGTACTACAAATCCAACGAGCAATCGTCTGCTTAGAAGCAGGAGCACCCAGCTTGTTGGGTGCATACAGTATAAACAGCGAGTCAGATTTTCTGACTCCAGCCGTCCTTGATATATATATTTTCAATGCCCTGACAACGTCCAGCAACTTGGAATCCTCCAAATCGCTAGTAGCCGCAGGCACCACAATAGGCTGGTTCAGGTGAAACGCTGAAACCACCTTAGGCAGAAAGTGAGGACGCGTCCGCAGTTCTGCCCTGTCCAAATGGAAAATCAGATATGGGCTTTTATACGATAAAGCCGCCAATTCTGACACTCTCCTGGCTGAAGCCAGGGCCAGTAGCATGGTTACTTTCCATGTAAGATATTTCAAATCCACCGATTTGAGTGGCTCAAACCAATGGGATTTGAGAAAATCCAAAACTACATTAAGATCCCACGGAGCCACTGGGGGCACAACCGGGGGCTGTATATGTAGTACTCCTTTTACAAAAGTCTGGACTTCAGGAACTGAAGCCAATTCTTTCTGGAAGAAAATCGACAGGGCCGAAATTTGAACCTTAATGGACCCTAATTTGAGGCCCATAGACAATCCTGTTTGCAGGAAATGTAGGAATCGACCCAGTTGAAATTCCTCCGTCGGGGCCTTCCTGGCCTCACACCACGCAACATATTTTCTCCAAATGCGGTGATAATGTTGTGCAGTCACCTCCTTCCTGGCTTTTACCAGGGTAGGGATGACCTCTTCCGGAATGCCTTTTTCCCTTAGAATTCGGCGTTCAACCGCCATGCCGTCAAACGCAGCCGCGGTAAGTCTTGGAATAGACACGGTCCCTGCTGAAGCAGGTCCCGTCTTAGAGGTAGAGGCCACGGATCTTCCGTGAGCATCTCCTGAAGTTCCGGGTACCAAGTTCTTCTTGGCCAATCCGGAGCCACGAGTATCGTTCTTACTCCCCTTTTCCGTATAATTCTCAGTACTTTTGGTATGAGAGGCAGAGGAGGAAACACATACACTGACTGGAACACCCACGGTGTTACCAGAGCGTCCACAGCTATTGCCTGAGGGTCTCTTGACCTGGCGCAAAACCTGTCCAGTTTTTTGTTGAGGCGGGACGCCATCATATCCACCTTTGGTTTTTCCCAACGGTTCACAATCATGTGGAAGACTTCTGGATGAAGTCCCCACTCTCCCGGGTGTAGATCGTGTCTGCTGAGGAAGTCCGCTTCCCAGTTGTCCACTCCCGGAATGAACACTGCTGACAGTGCTATCACATGATCTTCCGCCCAGCGAAGAATCCTTGCAGCTTCTGCCATTGCCCTCCTGCTTCTTGTGCCGCCCTGTCTGTTTACGTGGGCGACTGCCGTGATGTTGTCCGACTGGATCAACACCGGCTGACCCTGAAGCAGGGGTTTTGCCAGGCTTAGAGCATTGTAAATTGCTCTTAGCTCCAGTATATTTATGTGAAGAGACATCTCCAGGCTTGACCACACTCCCTGGAAGTTTCATCCCTGTGTGACCGCTCCCCAGCCTCTCAGACTGGCATCCGTGGTCACCAGGACCCAGTCCTGTATGCCGAATCTGCGGCCCTCTAACAGATGAGCACTCTGCAACCACCACAGAAAAGACACCCTTGTCCGTGGAGACAAAGTTATCCGCTGATGCATCTGCAGATGCGATCCGGACCATTTGTCCAGCAGATCCCACTGAAAAGTTCGTGCGTGGAATCTGCCGAATGGAATCGCTTCGTAAGAAGCCACCATTTTTCCCAGGACTCTTGTGCATTGATGCACAGACACTTTTCCTGGTTTTAGGAGGTTCCTGACAAGTTTGGATAACTCCCTGGCTTTCTCCTCCGGAAGAAACACCTTTTTCTGAACCGTGTCCAGAATCATTCCCAGGAACAGCAGACGTGTCGTCGGGGTCAATTGAGATTTTGGAAAATTCAGAATCCACCCGTGCTGTTGCAGCACTACTTGGGTTAGTGCTACTACGTCCTCCAGCTGTTCTCTGGACCTTGCCCTTATCAGGAGATCGTCCAAGTAAGGGATAATTAATACGCCTTTTCTTCGCAGAAGAAACATCATTTCGGCCATTAACTTGGTAAAGACCTGAGGTGCCGTGGACAATCCAAACGGCAGCGTCTGAAACTGATAATGACAGTTTTGCACCACGAACCTGAGGTACCCTTGATGTGAAGGGCAAATTGGGACATGCAGGTAAGCATCCTTGATGTCCAGGGACACCATAAAGTCCCCTTCTTCCAGATTCGCTATCACTGCTCTGAGTGACTCCATCTTGAACTTGAATTTTTGTATGTACAGGTTCAAAGATTTCAGATTTAGAATAGGTCTTACCGAGCCGTCCGGCTTCGGTACCACAAATAGTGTGGAATAATACCCCTTTCCCTGTTGTAGGAGGGGTACCTTGACTATCACCTGCTGAGAATACAGCTTGTGAATGGCTTCCAATACCGTCGCCCTGTCTGAGGGAGACGTTGGCAGAGCAGACTTTAGGAACCGGCGAGGGGGAGACTTCTCGAATTCCAACCTGTAACCCTGAGATACTACCTGCAGGATCCAGGGGTCCACCTGTGAGTGAGCCCACTGTGCGCTGAAATTCTTGAGTCGACCCCCCACCGCCCCTGAGTCCGCTTGTAAAGCTCCAACGTCATGCTGAGGGCTTTGCAGAAGCCGGGGAGGGCTTCTGCTCCTGGGAGGGAGCTGCTTGGTGCACTCTCTTACCCTTTCCTTTGCCTCGGGGCAGATATGACTGTCCTTTTGCCCGCTTGTTCTTATAGGAACGAAAGGACTGCGGCTGAAAAGACGGTGTCTTTTTCTGTTGGGAGGGGACCTGAGGTAAAAAGGTGGATTTCCCGGCTGTTGCCGTGGCCACCAAATCCGATAGACCGACCCCAAATAATTCCTCCCCTTTATACGGCAATACTTCCATATGCCGTTTGGAATCCGCATCACCTGACCACTGTCGCGTCCATAAACTTCTTCTGGCAGATATGGACATCGCACTTACTCTCGATGCCAGAGTGCAAATATCCCTCTGAGCATCTCGCATATAAAGAAAAGCATCCTTTAATTGCTCTATAGTCAATAAAATACTGTCCCTATCCAGGGTATCAATATTTTCAGTCAGGGAATCCGACCAAACCACCCCAGCACTGCACATCCATGCTGAGGCGATGGCTGGTCGCAGTATAACACCAGTATGAGTGTATATACTTTTCAGGGTAGTTTCCAGCCTCCTATCAGCTGGATCCTTGAGGGCGGCCGTTTCAGGAGACGGTAACGCCACTTGTTTTGATAAGCGTGTGAGTGCCTTATCCACCCTAGGGGGTGTTTCCCAGCGCGCCCTAACCTCTGGCGGGAAAGGATATAATGCCAATAACTTCTTTGAAATTAGCAGTTTTCTATCGGGGTTAACCCACGCTTCATCACACACTTCATTCAATTCCTCTGATTCAGGAAAAACTACAGGTAGTTTTTTCAGACTCCACATAATACCCCTTTTTGTGGTACTTGCAGTATCAGAGATATGCAAAGCCTCCTTCATTGCCGTGATCATATAACGTGTGGCCCTACTGGAAAATACGTTTGTTTCTTCACCGTCGACACTAGATTCGGTGTCCGTGTCTGGGTCTGTGTCGACCGACTGAGGTAAAGGGCGTTTTACAGCCCCTGACGGTGTCTGAGATGCCTGGACAGGTACTTACTGGTTTGCCGGCCGTCTCATGTCGTCAACTGATTTTTGTAACGTGCTGACATTATCACGTAATTCCATAAACAAAGCCATCCATTCCGGTGTCGACTCCCTAGGGGGTGACATCACCATTACCGGCAATTGCTCCGCCTCCACACCAACATCGTCCTCATACATGTCGACACACACGTACCGACACACAGCAGACACACAGGGAATGCTCTTATCGAAGACAGGACCCCACTAGCCCTTTGGGGAGACAGAGGGAGAGTTTGCCAGCACACACCCAAGCGCTATAAATATATAGGAACAACCCTAAGAAGTGTTGTTTCCTTTATAGCAGCTTAATATATCAATATCGCCAAAAAAGTGCCCCCCTCTCTGTTTTTTTACCCTGTTTCTGTAGTGCAGTGCAGGGGAGAGTCCTGGGAGCCTTCCTCGCAGCGGAGCTGTGCAGGAAAATGGCGCTGTGTGCTGAGGAGATAGGCCCCGCCCCCTATTTCGGCGGGCTCTTCTCCCGGTGTTTGTGAGACCTGGCAGGGGTTAAATACATCCATATAGCCCCAGGGGCTATATGTGATGTATTTTTAGCCAGAACAAGGTATTATCATTGCTGCCCAGGGCGCCCCCCCCCCCAGCGCCCTGCACCCTCAGTGACCGCTGGTGTGAAGTGTGCTGACAACAATGGCGCACAGCTGCAGTGCTGTGCGCTACCTCATGAAGACTGAAAAGTCTTCTGCCGCCGGTTTCTGGACCTCTTCACTGTTCGGCATCTGCAAGGGGGTCGGCGGCGCGGCTCCGGGACCGGACTCCATGGCTGGGCCTGTGTTCGATCCCTCTGGAGCTAATGGTGTCCAGTAGCCTAAGAAGCCAATCCATCCTGCACGCAGGTGAGTTCACTTCTTCTCCCCTAAGTCCTTCGTTGCAGTGAGCCTGTTGCCAGCAGGACTCACTGAAAATAAAAAACCTAATAACTTTTTCTAAGCAGCTCTTTAGGAGAGCCACCTAGATTGCACCCTGCTCGGACGGGCACAAAAACCTAACTGAGGCTTGGAGGAGGGTCATAGGGGGAGGAGCCAGTGCACACCACCTAGTCCTAAAGCTTTTATTTTTGTGCCCTGTCTCCTGCGGAGCCGCTAATCCCCATGGTCCTGACGGAGTCCCAGCATCCACTAGGACGTCAGAGAAATCATCTTTTAATTCTAGGGTATGCAACAATTTTCACTTTGTGTGCTAGACAGGGGCATATCTAGAGAGGAACAGGCCCGTGTGCAGGCTCTGTCTGGGCCCCCTCCTCTCTAGCTGGCAGCGCTGTACCTCTGGGCACTAGGGCACCCTAGTGCTGTCCCAGAGTCTAAATCGCATGTGCAGAGCCCCAGGAAAATGGCACAGGGAAGAGGCATTTGTAAGTAGGTCAAGTTCAGCAATGGTGTGCTCACACAACTGAGAACAGATGTGAAGTACAGCACATATGTAGTATGCTATTGGTGTCGTATGCATCTTGTTATATTCCCCCGTGATTTTACAACTGCACATGCGCATATCACTGGTAAAATGATGCTTCACCATTTTCCCAGTGATTCCTGCAATGGTGCTGCCATGCCATGCGACTCCTGAAGGTAAGTACTAAAAATAACAGGTGCAGGGTGTGCGGTGTGCGGTGTCCCTCCAGGTGCCAGCCAAAACAGCCTCACATGTCACCCTGTGGTACTGTATGTGTGCCAAAGGTTGCTGATACAGCCATTAATTTATTCTATCCAGGTCACTTCTAAGGAGCATTAGTGGGATGTTCAAGAGCAATGCACTTTGTACAGTATTATTGCACATTTTGATACTTTACATAATGGATTTTCTATTCAGCAAACATGATGTAATCACATAACACGTTCTAGAGCCTTGCAGAACACAGTGACTTCAGGCTATGCTCTGTGAAAGCACAGGATAAAGACCATTGATCATTTACAGTATTATAGTATATACTGACAGAGCAGAAGTTATTGCAGTGAATAGCTCACCATGGTACAGGACTAAGGGGGTCATTCCAAGTTGATTGCTAGCTGCTTTCGTTCGCTGCGCAGTGATCAGGAAAAAAATTGACACTTCTGTACATGCGTATACGGCGCAATGCGCACGCACGTCGTACAATTACAATGACCGATGTAGTTTCACACAAGGTCTAGCGAAGCTTTTCAGTAGCACTGCTGGCCGCAGAGTGATTGACAGGAAGAGGGCGTTTCTGGGTGTCAACTGACCGTTTTCAGGGAGTGTTCAGAAAAACGCAGGGGTGCCAGGAAAAACGCAGATGTGGCTGGGCGAACGCAGGGCGTGTTTGTGACGTCAAAACAGGAACTGAACAGTCTGAAGTGATCGCAAGCGCTGAGTAGGTCTGAAGGTAATCAGAAACTTCACAAAATTATTTTGTAGCCGCTCTGCGATCCTTTCGTTCGCACTTCTGCTAAGCTAAAATACACACCCAGTGGGAGGCGACATAGCGTTTGCACGGCTGCTAAAAACTGCTAGCGAGCGATCAACTCGGAATGACCACCTAAAGGCCTGATTCAGAGATGCAAAGGATCGATTTTTTTGTGCCTGCATGTAACTCTCACTACATATATGCTGCACAAAGTTAATATAGCTCTGGCGTCTTACTTCCGACGGCCATGCTTCTCAGGGCCGGATTAAGGCGGGATGGGGGCCCTGGAAACAAATGTGTGGGGGACCCCACTACTAAAACTGCTGCCAAAGATACCCTCTGCACACTCGTGCACACGCACACACTCACTCACCCTGGACGTCACAGAGCAGCATCAGCCTTGCCAGCGACAGCAGCACATGCCGACGGGGCTCAGTCAGTGTCCTGTGGGATAGTGAAAGGAAATTCCGCAAGACACTGACTGAGCCACCAGTGTGTGCTACTGACTGCATACGGAGCTCCTCTGTAGCAGCTGTTAATGAATAGCTGAGCCGCCGGAGAGAGACTGATTTGCCCTATATAAATAAAATTATTATTATTTATTAATATTTAAAAAGCAGTCTGTGTGGGCCCGTAACGTGGGGGCCCTGGGACAGCTGTCCCTCCATTAATCTGGCTCTGATGCTGCATGATCATAGGGTTACTCAGACAGTTGTTAATCATGCGTCTGAAGGGTGCGTATTCATACACAAGTGGGGCATCTCAGATGCCTCCAGTGGGCGTCTTAATACAAGTCCCGGCAGCTGTGACATGAGTCGTTCTGTTCCAGCTGCAAAGGCATTTTACTCCTTAGCTGAATCAGGCCTTAAGCAGATACATGACAGATTTGTAATCAGTATCGCTGTAATAACTTATTTTTTTCAGTGAACTGAAGTAAACTTCCTGTGCCATAGCACACTATTAAGTGTGATACTTTCTGCCTAAACTTTACACTTTCCAGACATGTCTATTATTGGTAGGTACATGAACTTTTCATTTAATAAGCAAACTCACTAGAACACAGGTATCGAACGCAGTGCTTAGCTTAGCATTTTCTATGTTCCCTACAACCTTGCATTCTGACGTCCTTTTCATAGAAAGGACTCTGCACTTTGTATTGTCAACAAAGTTATTTTCACCGTTTCTCCATCATTTCACTGTAACATGACACTGGTCAACACTTTTCTTTCCCCTTATCCCTACCTGCGTCATCCATGCAATTTTGTCAACAATGTGTTGCTACAGGGATGCTCATGTAGGTCAAAGATCAGCGTGACTGACACGTGCTGCAGACAATATAATAGGCACTCCAGAGAATCAGACACCAGATCAAGAGACTCACAGCAAGTACACAACTCTCAAAGAGCACAAGAGACAAAGACATGGAAAACGCAATGGATGCTCTTCATGACTCAGGAGTCCAAATAGTCCAATACCTCCAGATGAACTACAAGAGTTCCCAAGATTGGTTCATGTTCATCTCATTTGCTGCTGACCTAAGAAATACCTTCTACATCTTCTTCCCCATCTGGTTCCATCTCTGTGAGTCTGTGGGCATCAAACTTATCTGGGTTGCTGTAATCGGGGACTGGCTCAACCTCGTCTTCAAGTGGTGAGTATTGTCTTGGTGGCTGATATCGTACTATGAAAATATATAGATATATACTGTATATATATAAAAAATATTAAATAATTTAGCCATAGGCTGATATTGCACTATATATATATATATATATACCACAACAACTACCTAGGTGGAAGGTGCACTCACGCCCAGAAATTAGTCTCTGAAGTCACTTGTAAATTCAGTATATTTTTATTCGGGTTCACTGTTGATGCCGTATTTCATCGACGTTTCGGTCCTTATGCGGACCTTTATCAAGATTGGCACTTAAATCACCTATACAATCAGAAACAGTTACAATTAATATGTATAAGAACCCAGATTTATTCAACACCAACACCACCAGTGCCTCCCAGGCCCTGAAGACTGTCACAAAAACCAGAAAACGTATTAAAAAGCTGTTTTTTTATATATGTAAAAAAGAGATACTTGGAAATAATCCACGTGTGATGAAAGAGACACCTCCACCATTAGGACTATCTGTTTAGATAGGCAAATGATTACCTGGACGGCAAGCCAGATCACACATCTGAGTGATCTGGCTTGCCGTCCAGGTAATCATTTGCCTATCTAAACAGATAGTCCTAATGGTGGAGGTGTCTCTTTCATCACACGTGGATTATTTCCAAGTATCTCTTTTTTACATATATAAAAAAACAGCTTTTTAATACGTTTTCTGGTTTTTGTGACAGTCTTCAGGGCCTGGGAGGCACTGGTGGTGTTGGTGTTGAATAAATCTGGGTTCTTATACATATTAATTGTAACTGTTTCTGATTGTATAGGTGATTTAAGTGCCAATCTTGATAAAGGTCCGCATAAGGACCGAAACGTCGATGAAATACGGCATCAACAGTGAACCCGAATAAAAATATACTGAATTTACAAGTGACTTCAGAGACTAATTTCTGGGCGTGAGTGCACCTTCCACCTAGGTGGTTGTTGTGGTATATTGGTGGCCTCTCTGGTCATTAGGAGCACCCGCCGTCGTTATTACTTTTGATGAGAGTGCAGGATCTTCCAAGACTATATATATATATATATATATATATATACTGTACAGAGAGAGAGACAGAAAATATCATTAACACACAGACCCAAGGAACAACTGTAATAAGTAGTTCAACATATGTATGGTGAAGTGGAATAATGAGACTGCAGCTTTTTCTGCCCCGGTCTTTTAGGCATTTTATTTGTTATTTATTATAGAACTGATTTATTAGACCTTCTATGCATTATGCTGTTTTCCCTTTTATTATTATTATGATTATTATGATGATGATGATGATTATTATTATTATTATTATGATGATTATTATTATTATTAATAATAATAATAATATTAAAATGACATTGGTTGTACTAGCATCTTACTCATCAAGCTTTTAACGAGCAATTAACAACTACCACAAGAGGTATAGGTACTCTAGTTTGCGTTTATATTATGCCAGCACGATCCAATGGAAATTTAGTGAGGCAAAGTGTGCGGCACTCCCAGTCCCAGCTGTTCATATAATCATGGACAACACTGGATATCAATGGTTCAGTTTTATACAGATCCCAAAACAATTCCATCTATTTTATAATACAAGTTACTTTTTATAACACTCCTATTATTTTGCAAGCATTTGTAGTATAAAAGTGACTGCACCCAATGTCATCTTTATTGTTATAATTCACAGAAGAAGAAAAATACAATCAGAATCTGATTGGCATACCTCCAAAATGTACCAATTTACTGTCCAGGCTGTACCCGGGGAGGTTGGGAGGCATAGCCTATGCCAGAGTGGGTGCAGCATGCAAACAATGTTTTCAGGAGGGAGGAGAAGGACACAGAGGCAGACCAGTTTTTCATGGGAAGCCATGCAATCTTCTCATGTGCACACATTTGTCCCAATTTCCCAACTTAAACATTTGGGAGGCATGGATTAGACACAGCATGTTTTTCATTAGACCCAATTTTCCTAAATACTGTATCCCATATATCCTAACATATTTACAGGTTAATGTTAAGATGTCATGATTGCTCTAGCATTCTCAATAGTATTTATTTGCATCTTATAGACTATGTTCTTTACTTTCAGGATTCTATTTGGTCAGAGACCATATTGGTGGGTTCATGACACAGATTACTACAGCAACATGTCTGCCCCCATCATTCAGCAGTTTCCTGTTACATGCGAGACCGGTCCAGGTGGGAAAATACTTTTTATTTCCTTAACAGTTTAAATGTGTTATTTGTATCAAAGCTTGTAGAAAATATGCTAATAATTTATAGTATCCCATAGTATCTGAGCTTCCAATTACACCTCAATATACACAATAAAATTGTGTATGAGAAATATAGACAGGGCCGTCTTTCCGTATGGGCTCAATGGGCTCTTGCCCAAGGGCCCCAGGAGTATAAGGGCCCTAGGCTGATAGCTGAGGGTCCCCTCTTTCCAGGGGTACCAGATTTTTGAAAATCGGGCCAGGGGAACCAGAGATATCCGACTTCAAAGCAGTGGTCTCCATCCAAGCCTGTTAATTGCTCTTCCCAGCCAGATATCTCAGATTCTGTTTGACTTAGAGTTTTCCTAAGGGTATACTCCAGAAGCTGGGACTCTCCCCTTTTGGTGAACACTGGCAGCTTGTCTCTACTATGCCCAGAACCAGAGATATCAGCCTTCCAGCAGCTGGTCCCTGCTCCAGCTCCACACGCCTGGTATACAGTTTTATATTTTCGTTGGTGGATTGCTCTGGCTCCTGAACTCTGATCCCCAAGTCCCCAGAACCTCCTGAAAGGTGAGACTCTCTAGTGTTTTTATCCCATTGAAAGCTAAGACATCTATTTCCAGGTACTGGAGATATCTGCAGTCAAGCAAGCTGCCCTCCCACCAGAAAATGATGAATATTAAGCCCACTCCACTATCCACCCCTCCCCTGCACATTAAAAACCCCCTACCATCCTGGAAGTTATGTACCAGGGCCCCTTCATTCAGCCCAATGCCCCCTTCTACAGTTTAGTGTTCTCAATTCTGACCCATCTGTGCAGTAAAGGATTAATTAACAAATCACTGCTCCAAGTCCTACATGCTGAGCGACAGATAGAACACCCCCTGCCGCCCACGGGACATCAAAGCTGCCGCTGATAGCACCCCCAACCCCTACCGCTGGAGGATAGGTAGGGGCCCCAGTGCATTGTTGTGCCCAGGGGCCCACACTGCTGTTAAGACGGCCCTGAATATAGATAGAAATAAACCATTTTACTTATTGTAATGTAGCTGTATTCTGTATCAGTGTTAATTATATATTCAGCACACAAAAAAAACCTGATACCTAAAGCCATATTACAATAATGAGCATAAGAGAGCTATTTAAATTGCTAAGAGCTCTTTCTCTGTTTTCACAGGAGAAAGGCTTCTCTCAACTTCTTTCGCAGTTTAACAACAGATTAACAATGAAAGTCTCTGGAGACAGAGGCACACCACAATATAGCAAGCATCTTGAGATAGAATTACTTTTACTCTCCCCTTGCGATCACAGCTCAACATGCATGCGGGTGTGGTATGCGTGAATGCCGGGGGAATGCGCTCAAGAAGCCCCTTGTGGGCTTGCTGCAGGCTCGTAGGCAGTACGGATGGTGTAATGGTTAGCATTACTGCCTCACAGCACTGAGGTCATGGGTTCGATTCCCACCATGGCCCTAACTGTGCGGAGTTTGTATATTCTCCCCGTACTTGCGTGGTTTCCTCCCACAATCCCAAAAATATACTGGCAGGTTAATTGGCTCCCAACAAAATTAACCCTAGATTGAATGTGTCTGTGTGTACATGTGATAGGGAATATAGATTGTAAGCTCCACTGGGGCAGGGACTGATGTGCATGGGCAAATATTCTCTGTAAAGCGCTGCGGAATATGTGTGCGCTATATAAATAACTGGTAATAAATAAATAAATAATGCATGCGTGACCTGCAGAAACTCCCCAGCTGCTGCATTAAGCTGCCTCATAGTGAGGAGGAGGAAACCCTTTCACAGCAGAAGGATCCCTGGATTGCTAAATGGGCTACTGCAAAAAGCAATAATACAGATTTGCAGTTTGTGCAGGGACTACATAAACAGAACCATAAACATGCTTTAAATATTCCAAGATCTTAAAAAATATATCTATGTTTAGACTTATTCAATAACTTCAATAATTAGTTCAATAACTTTAGGTAATCAGAAATACTGGTTGGTAATTTACTCAAAAACAAAAATATATTTTTACGTTTCTTTAGCAAGACAATATTGATCTGATAGTAAATCTACATTGCATTTCAACTTAATGCATTAATAGAGTCTAGATCCTGAACAATAACTATGACAAGTTAAAAATAAACTTTTTTTATGCCACATTAGAAATCATGGTCCTATTTAGCAAATTAATATTCCAAACCTAAAGTAGCATCTTTATTACTTCCATAAGTATTAGATACAATTTTTAGTAGACACATACAATGTGGCAAATGGTATAGCAGTATTACAAACACTTGTGCCACTTTCCTATTATAAGTAAACATAGAGTAGTAACCAAGACATTTTCAATAAAAGTTTAGCACATAAAGAGGCCCTTGTATTTTATAAGAACACACGATTAACATATTTTATTTTGTTTGTCCATAGGAAGTCCATCTGGCCACGCCATGGGATCAGCTGGGGTATACTATGTTATGGTGTCCTCACTCCTCACAATCCTCCTGAGCAAGAAGTCTCCACTCACTTTCAAGAACAGGTGAATAATCTGAAGACTATAACAATATAATTGCATGTTTCCTTGTTTGGCTATAGTGGATAATGTGCCCTGACATGTGTAGGAATTCATTTTAAAAATGACAGGGGGTGGTCACGCTATACCCTGTCAACCATAGGTCAAGACAGAAGACTTGACCATATGTGTATAATACAGTAAAATGCAATGTAATATGTCTAACCTCTCTCTTGCCCCTCTCCTATAGGTGCCTTCAGACTTTTCTGTGGACTGGGTTCTGGCTGGTCCAGGTGTGTGTGTGCCTTTCACGTGTCTTCCTTGCCGCTCACTTTCCCCATCAAGTTGTATGTGGAGTAATATCAGGTAAGATGCTTCTGGTGAAAAAAACGTCCAACTGACTCTTATCAGTATATGTAATGCTAAAGTTAGGGCTGAATTTCAATGTTCGTGGAACCTGCTGTATACATAAGTTGAAGGAAATTTGTGAAATGACTGATAGTAGAGATACAGGTCAATGGTTGGGAAATGTTCTTGTGGCAAGGGTCTAGGAGGCGGATGCACAGTATGTAGGTTGGTTAATCCAGCACTGCATGTAGTAATATCCACCGAAGACAGTGTCTTGTTAAGACTTGTCCTCTTACAACCCCATTTACCTAAATTAGACCCACATATGTATGTGTTTAAGTCAATAAAGTACCAGTGAACGCATTGTAATACATAGCTTTACCACAATTTTTGAGATTTGTTCTTGTAATGATTGGTAGTGCCAGACATCATATTAAAAGGCTGGATTGTGAAATCCACTCTACATTGGATTGTTCCAGTAAATGGTCATTACAATTTTATTAAGCTGGGGGAGAAACACAGTAAAAGCAGTGCTTTGTTTATTTCATAAGGACTTAGGAAGGGATTTGCTTATGCATATATCAAATACAAACAGCATGTTGATTGTTAAATATATTGTCAATTATTATTTCAGGAATGGTGGTGGCAGAATGCTTTGGTAAAGTGCAGACAATCTACAAGGTCAGTCTGAAGAGATATGTGTATACAACACTCTTCCTCTTCTCCTTTGCTCTGGGCTTCTACCTGATTCTGAAAACAGTTGGCGTGGACCTCCTGTGGACCCTAGAGAAGGCCAAAAAGTGGTGTGCTCAACCTGAATGGATCCACATTGATACATCCCCTTTCGCTGGACTCATAAGGAACCTTGGCATCTTCTTTGGCTTAGGTTTAGCCCTCAACTGCCAGATGTACAAAGAAAGCTGCCAGACAAAGTTTTCCAACCAGTTCACATTTCGCATCTGCTGCATAGCAACATCTTTGTTTGTTCTCCATGTTTTTGACAGCTTCAAGCCACCAGCCAAAGTTGAAATGGTCTTCTACGTCCTCTCATTCTGCAAAAGTGCTGCAGTTCCCCTGGCCTGTGTAGGAATTGTTCCATACTGCGTTTCCCATATCACCAATAAGAAAGAGAAGATTCTATGAGCTGTAGATGGGTGTGGACATTCATACCAAGGACAATTCCGCAAAAGGATTGAAATCTGCAGTAAATTATTCTTTACAGAGGCTACAGATAAATGTTATTTTGCCAGTGATTAATTATTAATCACTGTTTCTTAGAAACTGTATACCAATTAAGATGGTCACTTCAAAGAATGGTCAAAACAAGCAAAGGAAAATGTAACACTTTAATGATTGCCTTAAGCTGGGTACACACTTTTACACTCACTTGGCTGATAAGGTTTCAAGCTCCCGATCAGCCGAGCGGTGTGTACCCAGTGTGACCCCATGAGGCTGTGGCAGCAGTGAGGTGAGCAGCTCCTCTATGGGATTGGGACAAATATTAAACTGCACATAAGATGCGATCTCCTGATATCGACCATTACAGCAGCATTGTAAGCTGTTTATCAGTTATCGCTCCAGCAATGGTACTGCAAACACACCTATACAATCATCTGCCTATTCAGCCGAAATAGGTTGGTCGAGCCATAGATTGTATGGATGTGTACCCAGCTTTAGTAAGACCTAAGTCCAATTTGGGCTGGGAATCATAGCTGATTAGTGAAAATGTCTAATAAATGTGTGGAATTTGCCATAGGGATGGTTCAGTGTTACATTTGGACAAGGTATAGACATATGTTATATTGAATTTTACAGAGGCATTGTTATTTCCAGAAAATGTAGAGACTAAGGCATACCATATTTTGTATATCAGTAATATCTCTAAATGTTGGATTACATTAGTTGTAGCAATATGAGTGGTTAAAAAGACAGCGGGCTGCCTCTTTTATATAAGGTCCTAGGTACCTATTCAGTTTTAATCTAGATTGTTCATCTAGTTACAGCTGTTGACCAATCAAATTGCTCCCCTTTAACTAGAAGGATTACATATTATCTCATATACTTCAGTGAAGTGAGTGGTACTTTTAGCAAAGTAATAATTTATCTGTGTCTGATTTGCAGATCAAAGTTAGTAATATTCAAATTATTTTGTATTGTATTTTTGTTTTAGTTAGACCTTTTGTTAATATAAATATGCTTTTTAAAAAAAATTAAAGCAAATGTGTTTTCATTACATTAACTGGTATTGTATTTAGATACATGCATCAATAAATGCAATATACAAATACAATGACAGAATAATATGTAACAAATTATACAACTGATCAGGGGCACTTTAACAGGGGGTGGGCCCCCTCCTCTGCACGACGCAGTAGTCTCCGGCAATGTGCCGGAGTCTACTGCGCATGTGCAGGTCTCCGGAAACATGGTGGCCGCCATGTTCCGGAGACCAATTTGGCTACCATTTTGGCTGCGATTTTCACCGCGAGAGCAGCGCCTGGCACTGGACTATGGAAAGGTGAGTATTAGAATATGGGTGCGGTGGGGGCCCTACCTCGACCCAGGGGCCCGTGTGCACCGCACACATTGCACCCATTATAGAAACGCCAATGCAACTGATACTTATTCTCCAAAGCAACAAGTTCATGTCTAGATTTATTAGATTAATACAATGAAAATAAGCTCTCTTCCCTCTTCCTGCTGAAAATCATATTCAATCAAAACCAACAACAGGCGACCTGACATACAACAAGGGCCTCACATGCAGACCTCCAACATTCAGAAAGGAAAACCATTACCCTTATTTCAGTGTACAAAAACAGCCCTTTTTAGATCTTGGCATCCTCATGTTACCCAGACACACACCTACTCTAAAATATCCTCTACAGTATGCCCTGAAATACTTACTAACCACAAAATGGCAATTTAGTGGTAATTTGGGTAATTTGCGCAATTAAACAAGAAATGCAGCCAGGGGCGGATTGGGATAGAAAGCTAGCCCAGGAAATTTATGGAAGCAGCCCTAATGGGGGTGTGGTCTGAGAAGGGGTGTGGGGTCTTTTGAGGGGGTGGGATACCTCCTCATAGAGCCTAATTATACACAATTGTGGTTTTCCATGCGTCTTTTGCTGCAGTGTGCAGCTCAAGTCAGTGCATAGAAGTACACTGTCACACCCCAATGTACCAGAATAAAGGCCAAAGAGAATATTGTATACACAGAAATAGAGAGCTTTAGGAGTAGGCACATTCACAGAAATAACCCAAAAAGCAGATTAATTGGTGTTACTATAACTAATACATATAATCACCGTAATTAGTTTCAACAGCAAATTAATTGTATCATTCAATGGTTTCCAATTTCATCCTTAAGGAATCTGTAACAAAATGTATCCCCTTCACAGACAAAAGAGCTTCAAACTCATAAAGGGGATACACAGAAGAAAAAGCAAATAGTGCGGTTATCCTTTTAAAAGTTCCAATTGAATAGCACATTACACTTCCAATAAACATGTACATATAAGCAGATAAGACATATTTCCAAAAAGACAAAACAACTAACTGACCAAAAGTTCCTGAAGGACCAGCGAAGAAATGGACTGTATGGATTCCAGTTCCAGATAGTGGAGTCCAATACATGGATGCACTAGGGATGGCCATCGGTGTGTTCACCATCTATGGTTGCCATGGATGGTGAAACTGTGAGTGACCATCAAAGGACACCAAATACGCTATGGGTGACTATCGATAGTTTAACCCACCGATGGTCATCCCTGTTATTACAGTGAAAGACCCACGGGCCAATCACAGCCTGGGGGCGTGGCTTCATGGGTGTCAGGGGCGGAGCTAAGCTCCATCTCCCAGCACCTTGCAAAAATTTTAAAAAATATTAATCTATGCTTAGCCATCGACGGGGGGAAACCATCTGGTTCTCTTCCATCAATGACAAAACCATTCGACATTGGCCTTAAACCATTGATGATTAGGAATCATCGATAGTCGATGGCTATCCCTGTGATGCACTGCCAGCAACACAGAGAGCCAGTGGGCGAACAGCATATGTGAAAATGGAGAACTACTGCTTAACACGTTTCAGACTATAAGTCCTTCATGAGAAGCATGTCTCCTGCTCTCTTGAAATCCTAAAAATACCGTAACTGATACAAAGACCACACCTGAAGCCCCTCGCCGCTAATCGGTATTTGTCCACAGTGCCCATGCGCACTACGCTTCTTATCCTATAAACAAGATGGCCTTGCGTTCCACTTAACCAAAAGTTCATCTCATGTGGTTCATATGCATACAACACTGTACCAGAAGTCCATAATACAGCGCTTATAGTGCTGTTTGGTCATGGAAGCATTTATATAGCGCAGAGGTCAGATTAATTAAAAATAGAGGCCACAAAGAGTCCAATTGAAAGGATACATATGACCTCATATATAAAAACATCACTTGAAAAACAACAATATAAAAACAGCACAATCTACAGAAGAGATAAAGAGGATAAGAACACTAAAAAGCAGTGCAAATGGGGGTGTGGCCTGGCTGGCAACCAAGCAAGCTGCACCTTGCCTGAGCTCCTGCATGCAAGCTCACAAAAAGCCCTTTTAACCCTCTGCTGAGCCTTTATTTATCCTCCCTGGGCTCCCCAGTCTCCTCAGTGTGTACCTCTGTATCTGTGGGAGTGTGCTGCGGAGTTGGGAGGCAGCTTTTGCTGTCACTGCGGATTGCGGCCCTCCTGCAGGTCTGAAGCCGGACCTCGAGTTTGGTGGAGCTTCGGGATGGGCGCCGGAGGCGCTGGTGGATGTCCGGAGCTGCCCTCTCTGCTGGACCGCTCGCCGGAGCCTGCCGTTCTCCTCCTACACGCTGCGGGGTCCTCCGTCTGACAGCTGTGTGCGGCGCTACCCGAAGCAGGAGGCCGCTTGTGTGTGAGTAGCCCGTAGCGGCGGCCATCTTGATTCTCCTCACGGCGGCGCGGGCGGGCGGCCCGGCACAGTGGAACACAGTGCAAGACGTGCAGGAGACACAGCCTGCATTCTCCTTTCTCCCTCCTGATACCAGCTCACTTACCTGTCTGCTGAATGTTTCTCACAACCCCCCATTTTCTGTACACGCAGATATCCACATCAATAGCTTTACTTCTTAATTTTAGCTGCCCTGCACAGGTCCCTGCAATCTCCCCCACTACTCAGTATCATTTCTTAGCTCTTGTCTAAGGTTTTCATTGGTGCCAGCCATTCATAAGTGACATATTAAAATCTTGTTACCCCCCCACATCACCCTGTTTGTGCCACATCTCTCTACACTGAGTATACTCCTACCCCCACCCCTGGGGAGACGCTGCTGGTCGGGTCCTCCCGGTGAGGGGGAACTACAAGTTTCTTTCTACAAGATATCCTCATTTACTCGTGTGGACATAATTATTATCTCATATTCACTGGCACACAGTGGTGTTACCGATATGTGTCTATACCCCTACTTAGATGTAACATATATGATGTAACGGCCCTTTACTCAGCGGTGACCGTGAATGTCTCTCGGACTGCATACAGTATTGCGATTTCTCTAACCTGCCCACTTATTATCTGCGGAGCTCCTTGAACGTGTTATGGACAGATTTCTTACTGGGTCGGTCCCTAAATCTCAACGTATCAGAGCAGGTGGAAAGAGGCCTGCACCCTCCCTTGAAGCTTCCCCTCCTCCAGAGTTTGAAGTGATCCCCATATTACCGTCCGATAGTTTGGACATCTTGCCGCCAAAAGCACCTCCCACACCTCCCTCCTATGCTGACATTGTAAAGGCTATAAAGGAAACAGTGGAACCTATGCTTCAATCACAAGCCGACAAGCTTATGTCGGCAGTCTCCGACATTAAATCAGAGCTGAACACCATGTCTCGCAGGATATCCACTAACGAAAATCGCATAGGGGCTTATTTTCAGGAGATTGACGATCTGAAACAACAGGTGATGCAATTGTCGTCTTCCCAACAGCACATGATGTCTAAATTGGACGATTTGGAAAATCGCTCCATGCGAAATAATCTGAGGGTAGTGGGCCTCAAAGAATCTAATAAGGGCCCTGATTTACTTCGATTTCTGCTTTCAGACTTACCTGACCTGCTTGGGATTCCCGAAGAATTATCATCCCTTGAAATTGAAAGGGCTCACCGCCTGGGACCGCCGAGGGAATCTAATCAGGCCCGTCCTCGCTCAGTTATATTTCGTTACTTAAACTTCAAACACAAGGAACTGATCTGGTCTGCAGCTCGGTCCAAAGGTGCTTTGAAATGGGATGACCAGAGAATCTTTCTTTTTCAGGACTACTCGGCAGAGGTATCCAGAGCTCGAAGAGATATGTCGACTGTCTGCTCACAACTGGTGCAGTCGGGCACTAAATTTGCACTGCTATACCCAGCCCGGTTACGTATATTCTTGCCACAGGGTCCTAAAGACTTCACAAATGTTGATGACGCTAAAGCGTTCCTGCTGCAACTGGCAGGATCACCAGAATCTAGCGCAATGGACCAAAATGAATAAGTCTGCAAGTAGTCTGATATTTCTCATTCTTTGTTTCTGCAGTTAGGGATGAAATCCCTCATATCATAAGCTATTTTAAGTTTACCATGTTGTAGAGGTTGAATTATTATGTTTCTTAGATACCTGAGGGTTCAGGGTGAGGTCCTGAGGCCGCATCTCTGAGTCCTGCATTGAAAAACCCTCCGTATTTCTTTAATTTCTTTTTCCGGTTATATCTCTAAGGGTTTCTCTGTTTAATATGTGCTTAAAGAAATGCAATGTTATGCTGTATATTTTCCTGTTCCTTGTTTTATTTGCAGGAGAGTGTTCACGGTTGCTGCTGTTACTGTCAATATGGCTGTGAACTCATTGATTCACAGCTGGTTCGTTTATCTCATGTTCTCTCACTTTTCCTTCTTCGTCTCTTTTTCCCTTCTTTTTTACTCCACAGTATTTCCCCTTTTCCTAGGGAGCTGGAGAGCTGCTTCCATTGGCCTAGTGCCACTGCTGCATGTGTGTATGTTTTTCCAAATATCTTATGTTGATGTCTTGATATGGAACTTCAGGCCTGTAAAGGGTACATCGCTTTTATCACCCCCCTATATTGATTATGGCTGCTTCACTTAAACTCTATTCCTGGAATGTGTGGGGCATACACTCCCAAACGTAGACGGATACTTACTTATCAGAACAAGGTAAAGGCTGACGTTATTCTGTTGCAGGAGACACATTTGACACCTGATGAACACTTAAAACTTTCCATGCTCCACCAGAAGCTGATTGCTTCGTCCTCTTACTCTTCCAAAGCGAGAGGGGTAGCTATCCACATCCGCAAAGGGGTCTCTTTTGAGATACATAGCCAGATCATTGATTCAGAGGGTAGATACATTATATTAGATATCACTTTGGAGGGCTCTAGGTATATTCTATGCAATGTGTATGCCCCTACTATTTATGACAAATCTTTCTACATAAAACTTATCAATTTGCTTCGGCCCTATACTGACACCCCTATCATTTTAGGAGGTGACCTGAACCTGGTCTCCTCTGTAGTGTTGGATAGGAAGGCGGCTTCTTCACGCAAGTACAGCCTTCCAAAGACCAACCTGAAATATTTGTCCACCCAGCTTGGTCTTCTTGATATTTGGTGACTCCATAATCCAGTAGAACTCGAGTATACATATTACTCAGCCACTTTTAATTAATTTTCTTTTTTAGATTACTTTTTTGTCTCTGATGTTTTAGCCAATAAGATTACGGATACTAGTATTGATACCCATATTGATTTCAGACCACGCACCCATTTCCATTACTCTCCAAACTAGATATGTCTTGGGTTCCTCCTCTCAGTGGAGATTCCCTGCCCGCTTGGCGGGATCCCAACACTTTCAGGATAGGTTACATGCTGCTTGGGATTCTTATCATCTCGCCAATTCTGCACATGAATCAAACCCAGCTTTGTTTTGGCAGACAGCCAAGGCGGTGTTGAGGGGAGAAATTATTGCGTTTGTAGCTAAATTAAAAAAAGAATTGAGCTCCACCTACCGTGCAGCTCAGTTCACTCTCACCTCCTCCTTCCAAGATTTCAAGGCCTCTCCCACATTAGATAGGAGACTCATTTACACCAATGCCAAACAACACTTTGACCAAGTACTGACCCAATTATCTAATAAATTTTTAAGTGCGGGCAAACATAATATATTCCATTTTGGTAATAAATCTGGGAAATTACTGTCCAGTCTCCTCCGGGCAGAATCTGGCCCACATTACATAGCGGCCTTGAGGGATGGGGAGGGGAAGTGTCATTTCTATGGAAATAAGATCTCTGACATTCTTCGCAAATTTTACAAGGATCTATATTCTCAAGAACGTATTGACACTATTAATAAGCATGATTTTTGGAATGGCATATCACTGCCAACTTTTAGTCCTGAACAATCATCAGCACTCACTGCCCCCATCACCACACAGGAAGTCTTAGATACTATTCAATCTCTTAAACACCTAAAAACTCCAGGCCCTGATGGGTTGTCTGCGGAGTTCTATAAGATTCTTGATAAAAAAAATTGTACCTTAGCGGCCTTATACAATTCCATTTGTTCCCTTCACAAAGCCCCACAATATTTTAACTCGGCATCGATTAGAGTACTCCCCAAGCCGGGAAAAGATCTGATGCTGCCTTCCTCGTATAGACCCATAGTGCTATTGAATGTCGACTACAAAATCTTCACTAAACTTTTGTCGGAAAGGCTGAAAAAACTGCTTCCGGGTCTAATTCATGAAGACCAAACTGGCTTTATATGGAGAAGGCACTCGGTGACTAATATTAGAAAGATTCTTGCTGTTATGCAGGCCTTGGAGTCTTCTCGGACTGGTGGTCCTGCTTTCTTATTGTCTTTGGATGCCGAGAAGGCCTTTGATCTGGTTACGTGGGACCACCTGTTCGAGACCCTTCGGAGGTTTGGGTTCCCTCTTGAATTTGTTTCCACGCTGCAAGCTCTCTACCATGAACCCCTCACCCAAATCTTTACCAATAAATTCCTTTCTGCTCCATTCTTCACTCAAAGAGGTACTAGGCAGGGCTGCCCTCTTTCGCCTCTCCTGTTTGCATTAGCCCTGGAACCCCTGGCTATTGCCCTTAGACACCTTCGCACTTTTACTGGAGTTGCGGTGGGCGAGGTTCAAATTAAGTTAAGTCTGTTCGCAGATGACATGCTCCTGTTTGTGCGTGATCCCCTAACTTCCATCCCGGCCATTTTTAATACCATAACTAAATTTGGATCATTTGCAGGGTATAGAGTTAATGTCAGTAAGTCTGATCTGCTTCCCATAGGCCTTCACTTACCTCCTGTGGATTTTACAAACCTCGCACCTCGGCTTAAACTTAGCACGGCTACGCTAAAATATTTAGGAATAAATATCCCCCCACACACTTCTCAAATCTACTCATGCAACTACACGCCTATCATTCACAAGATGAGACTTCAGTTGGACAACTGGGCTGACCTTCCCCTCTCCATCCTAGGTAGAACTATAGTGGTGAAATCGTGACATTTCCAAAGTTGTCGTACTTGCTTCAAATGCTGCCTGTAATAATTTCTAGATCAGACGTTCTGGTCTGTTCCAGAATGTTTTCCAAATTTATTTTGAAAAATGGAAAACCGCGCATGCCCAAATCCCGCACATATCTTCCCAAACCATTGGGTGGACTAAGTGTTCTCAATGTCCAATTGGTCGCACGGGCAGCCTTATTCCGCTATGCCTCGGATTGGCTTCTTAACCAATCATCTTATATTAATCTTCCCCTAGAGGAGGCGCTCTTTTTTCCGTACTCTCCGGCTGCGCTTCTACACACCCGCCTGAAAGATGTCCCAAAAGAACTTAGAACTAATATTCTATTTAAAGACACTTATAGAGCATGGGTGTCGCTCCATAAAAATCTTAAATCTGATCCTTATTTTACTCCTTACGTCCCTATTTGGGGTAATCCTAATTTCATACCATCACTCCACAACAAATTGTTCTACACATGGAAATTACAGGGCATTAAGGCAATTAAGGACGTTTTTGATCCAGGTGGCCAAATTCTCTCCTTTTCCCAATTACAAGATAAATATTCCCTGTCACAGAGGCAGTTCTTTATGTACCTTCAACTTAGGCACTATATTACTGCGCTTAAAGATTTTGTGAGCCCATCTCCCTCACCTCACATAGTACTGAATGTACTGGCTCTATGCCGTTCTCGTCCATTTAGAATTAAATACCTCTACACTGAATTGGTAAAAGCAAATACTCCCTCATGGGACTCGCTCTCAATAGCTTGGAAAAAGGAGGTGCCTGACTTCCCAGACATCACACATATCTTAGGTAATACGAAACAGACTCTTAAACACCTGAAATCAGCTAGGCTACAAGAGATTCATATTAGGACTATTAATAGAATGTATGTCTCTCCGGCTCAAAGGAAACATTTCAACACGTCTGAATTAGGACTGTGTGTGAAGTGCTCCATGTTAAATGCTACGTTAACTCACAATTTCTGGTCCTGTTGTAAGGTTAAGAAATTTTGGCACAAACTTTGTATCTATTTAAACAAATTGTTTGCTTTAGCCTTACCATTGGATATTCGAGCGATGTTGTTTACTGATTTCTCAGGCTGGTTGGGGCTCTCGGGCATGTCAGCTATACTACCGGCCTTGACGGTCATGGTGACTGTGGCAAGGCAGGTGATACTTTCCCATTGGATATGCCCGACAGCTCAGACGATCCAGGAATGGGAGACTGCTTTGCTAGAAGTCATCTATCACGAACGCCACATGGCAGTTTTACATGCTACTAGTGGTATTGGTCTTTTCCATAAAAAATGGGGTTTAGCTCTTAGTAATATGTCTCCACATATCCGAGAGCGGCTGCACCAGCTCTTTGAGCCTATCTCCGGGCGGGGGCAGCCGTTTCCCCTCCCTTAATGGTTGCGGTTACCCTTATGTTGGTCTATAGTGGTATTGCCTGACTGTTTTTAACATACTTCAGATGTATTGTTATACTACCTACACCTCCCCTGTTGACTGATACTCCAGCTCCCTACTCCTTCTCCTCATTTCTCTCCCTCTTCTCTCCCCTCTTTCTGCCTCCTTTCCCTTTTTTTTTTCTCTCTCTCTTTCCTGGTCTATCTTTCTCTTTCTTTGAAATAACAACAAAAATAGTTCAGCCATCATGCTTGCCTTGTTGATCTCTGGTATTATTTTACCAGTTTATCTTTTGACGTTATGCTTCTCTGTATTCTCCAGATGTCTGATTGTTTTCTCATGTATAATTTTGTCTGTTCAATAAATAGATTTATAAAAAAAAAAAAAAAAAAGCAGTGCAAATATAGCAGTGATTATTAAATAAAGATATAATGAAGTTGAAGTTCTAAAGGCCAGTACCCACGGGCCGATTCGAGGAGAGATGTGTACTGAGCGGTTCGCTCAGCACACATCTCTCCCGCCGCTCAGCACAGCACGATCTGTGCTGAGCGTGTGGGGGTAGACGGGGGGGCGCTCATTTCACCCAGCGGATGAAGTGAGCGACCCGCTAGATTGGCCTGCACGGCAGGCCAATCTAGCAGCAGCGATAGCGATGCGCGGGGCTGCGCATCTCTATCGCTGTATGGGGTACACACGGAGCGATCCTGCTTAAATTCTAAGCAGTCTAGTCAGATTGCTTAGAGTATCGCTCCGTGAGTACCCCCCTTAAGTCAAAAAGTCTTCAACTCAAATTCAGCATTGAGTCCCTTGGGTGCAAGGGCTCACAATTGATGAATTCACCTCCTTTCTGATTGCGACAATCTTTTTTTAATATCGTGTGACTGCCATTTGGGTATTGTATTTGTTTTATACCCACAAAAATGTTTATATTGCACTCCTTTAAATTGTGTTCAGCTTTAAAGTGAGCAGAGACAGTGTGCGTTAATAATACCTTACGGATGTTATAAATTTGCTCTGCTAATCAGATCTTTAAACATCTTGTGGTTTTCCCCACATAATAATAACCACATGTACACTCCAAAACGTAAACCATGTTTTTGGAGTGACATGTGATAAACTCTTTTATTACAATGGGCTTCTTATTTACCAGTAAGCTGACAGTTTTTTCGTTCTTTGGACTTCGCAGTCTTGCACATAAAGCAATCACCACAACGGTGAAAGCCCTGAGTTAGGGGTGGCCATCGGTGGGTTATACATCGATGGTTGCCATCGATGGTACCATTTATTGCAACCATCAATGGTATTAAACTATCTACTAGGGATCCAATGATGGTTTCCCCCATCGATGGTAATCCCTGCTTTCCTATGCAGTGGACTGTGGGACTATCATTGACTGGCGGTGGGGCTCCACGGATGTCAGGGGGCAGAACTATGCTCCGTGTCCAGACACATTTTAAAGGGGGGGGAAAAGCTATTTGGTTGGCCTTTGACATCGATGGCAGGAAACCACGTGGTTATCCACCATCGATGGCTAGAGTATTCGACATTGGCCATAAACCATTGATGATTTTGAAATTTATTCAAATTTAGTTTACTCCTTTTTCTAGTTTCATCAACCTTTTCTATTTCCTTACATACTACTTTATTAAAACAGTAAAAAAGCATCCAGAAATAAGTAAAAAGATTTAGGTTAACATGAAGGGGCGAATTTGAGTCCTTTTTGTAATACTCACATTTCATATTCAGTAAAATCTTTCTTGGTGAGGTTTAAAACCAAAAGGTTTCCAAAAGTTCTTTTGATTTGTAAAATCCTCAACTTGAGGCTCAGAAAGAGACATAAGCTTTTTCTTGCTAATTTTTTTATTTATTTACCCCTTCTCTTTTACCTCTCTATTTTTTTTTACGCTTTTTAGTGTCTAGTATCTGGTTTTAGTTGGAGTTCTGGGATCCCATTTTAAAAAAGACTGATCACAATCAGAGGTTTCACCAAAACCATCATTATCAAAACCAGTATATCGGTTAGATAATTTTGGACAACAAAATAGTTTGGAAAATCCACTATTTCCACCACTTTCAAATTATGAGTGGCAAGAAGGCGATTTCTTGTACAGTGCCTATGTCAGTACACTATATACTGTCATAGAGAAAGAAAAAAGGTCTGACACATTTTGGTCAAGGACAGGTTCAGGATCTCAGTTCCTGATTATGGGGATAATTCAGACCTGATCGCTAGGCTGCGTTTTTTCGTACAGCGGGCTATCAGGTATAAACTGCAAATGCTTATGCACCGCAATGCGCAGGCGTGTTGCACGTATACAAAGCGGATCGCCGCTCAGTAATGGGTTTGTGCGAAGGACCCATTCGCACGGGCGTTCAGAAGGAGATTGACAGGAAGAAGGCGTTTGTGGGTGGCAACTGACTGTTTTCTGGGAGTGTTTGGAAAAATGCAGGCATGTTGAAGCGTTTGCAGGGAGGGTTCATGATGTCAATTCCGGTCCCGGACAGGCTGAAGTGTTCGCAGTGGCTGAGTAAGTCCTGGGCTACTCAAAGACTGCACAAAATCTGTTTGTACAGCTCTGCTACACATGCGTTCGAACACTTGCACAGCTAAAATACACTCCCCTGTGGGCGGTGACTATCTGATCGCAGTAGTGCAAAAATCGTTTGCTAGCAAACAGGTCTGAATTACCCCCTATATATATGTCATATTTAATGAAAGGTTCAGAACTGAGTTCCTGCTGGTTCCTGTTGAAAAATAGCACTGGCAGTATCCCATTTTTTAGATTTAATTATTTTAAATATGGCTCTTAAGTCTTTTATATTGAAAATTATATCTTTGATTTTATCGAATAATTATTTTATTTTTGATAGGACATTTTATTTGCAACAAGCTTACACTGCCATAAGCACTAGGTTTGCTCCCAGTTATGCAAATTTATTTATGGCTTATTGGGAGAACCCCTCAATTTGCAGTGAGGACATTCTGGGGGCGAGCTTTGTGTCCTGGCAGAGCTTTATTGATTATGTCCTTTGGAGAGGAGTAGAGGATGCACTTTTTAATTTCTGCACTTTACTTAATAATAACAACCTATCTATTAAATTGATTTTTAAAATTAGTAGGAGTCAGGTATCCTTTTTAGATTTAAAAATCTATATTGATTCTTGTTTGCTGAAAACAAAAACATTTTGAAAAACAACGGATTCTAATGTCTTAAGCCAGCATCATTCAAATTGGCTGGATGCTATTCCATTTGGCCAGTATAAATGTATAAAAAGGAATTGTTTGGACATGGCAGCCTGTGAGGAACAGCTGGATGGATTTTCACAGCACTTTATTGCTAAAGGTTATTCATCCAAATCTCTGAAAATAGCTAGAGATAAGGTAGCCTTGATAGACAAGTCCGATCTATTAAAAGAAAAAATCAAAGCTATCAAACCAGATAAAATACCAATTTCAATGGGCCTTTGTGAGCCAATTCAAAATATCTTATAAAGTGATAGAAAACATTTTTAGAAAAAAGATTGGAAACTTCTGAAACAAGATCCTATAATAGGCAGTGCTCTACCTGAAGAACCCACTTTCATTTATAAAAAGGCTCCTTCTTTGAAAAGTCACCTAGTTAGGAGTAACATGAAATCTGAATCTAGACAGAGTGTTAGGGTGTGTACAGACGGTGAGATATTTTCTTTCGATTTTGACTATATAGTCAAAATCGCAAGAAAAGTTAGTGCAGATCGCAAGGTGAAAGTCACCTTGCAAACCCGATTTGATCCCGATGCGTGGTCCCGCTAGGTCGGCATTGCAAGAAAAGATAGACTGTGCAGGCAAGTCAATCCTTGCTAGATTGGTGTACTATCTAGTTCATCTCACATAAACCAAAATCTCACATAAGCCAAAATCGTATGCACACATAGTCTATATCTCAAGAAAAGTTAGTCAAAATCGGTGGTGCTGGGCTCCGGGGAGTTCAAGGGAAATCACAAGTAAAAATTGGGCATAAGCAAGGATCTCATTGTGTGTACACACCCTTAGAACTAAGGTCTTTCACCATTGTGGCGATTGCCTTATGTGCAGGATTGTGAAGTCCAAAGAACGAAAAACTGTCAGCTTACTGGTAAATAAGAAGCCCATTGCAATAAAGGAGTTTATCACATGTCACTCCAAAAACGTGGTTTACATTTTGTAGTGTACATGTGGGTATTATTATCTGAGGAAAACCACAAGAAGTTTAAAGATCTGATTAGCAGAGCATATTTATAACATCCATAAGGAATTATTAACCTAAACTATCTCTGCTCACTTTAAAACTGAACACGATTCAAAGGAGTATAATATAAATATATCTGAGTGGATACAACAAATACAACCCAAATGGCGGTCACACGATATTGAAAAAAGGGGATCTGTACTAAATCCCACCAGAAATGAGGTGGATTGCACCCAAGGGACTCAATGGTGAATTTGAATTTAAGGGGTATTGTCAGGGCTGTAGCTTGACTGACCCCGGAGGGGGCACTAGTGGGTCAGTGTAGGTGTGATATATGAAACGAGGAGGCCGAAGAAAAGTCCTGCGCATATGCGCTTGATGTTTATTATCTTACAGAGGTCACAGAGCAATTGATCAAACACATGAAATAAAAACAAATGTTGGTGGACTTGGAAGTCAGCAACAAATAGGAATGGAGGGGGGAGGGTTTAGCTAGAAACTATGGGTCATGCAGCGAGTATAGTAGGGATGGTGGTAGTGAGATAAAAGGGGGTAAAGGGGGAGAGAAAGTGCAGCCAGTAAGGGTATTTACATGGGTTCTAATAAGGGTGTTAAGAAAGGTATTGCTAAAGCATTGAATAATAACAATTATGTGTCATCATTACAGCCTATAGAAAATGTTGTACGGGACTTAAGGGAAAATACTTATGTCAGGGCAGTAAATTTAGATGGGAACATTGGGTTGACCAAAGAGAAAAGTAAGGTGGGCAATACTAAGTACCGTGGGGTTGGAGAGGGAGCAAGAAGGACAGTCTGTATCAGTAACTCTACGGATGCACTAGTTAACCAGGATGGGAAATCTTTAGGAAAACAAACAAATAAAGGAACCGATAAACTAAAATGTATGCTTGCAAACGCAAGAAGTCTAGCAGGTAAAATGGGGGAATTGGAATTGTTAGCATCAAAGGCTGAGTATGACATTATAGGTATTACGGAAACATGGTGGGATGACTCTCACGACTGGGTTGCTAACTTGGAGGGGTATTCTCTTTTCAGGAGGGACAGGGCTAACAAAAGAGGAGGAGGTGTATGTCTTTATGTTAAACCATCACTTAAACCATACCTAAAGGAGGTTATCTATGAGGAGACTGGCGATAATGTGGAGTCACTATGGGTTGAAATCTCAAGTGGGGGAATTGATGCAAAAAAACTAGTCATAGGCACATGCTACAAACAGCCGGATATTAGCATACATGAGGAAGAACAACTATTGCAGCAAATCAAAACGGCTGCAGGATTGGGGGACATCCTTGTCATTGGGGATTTTAATTACCCGGATATAAACTGGAGTAACGATTCCTGTGCTAAAGCGAGGGGCAGCAGGTTCTCAAATATGTTTAGGGATCACTACTTGTCTCAATTAGTCAAGGACCCAACTAGAGGTAAAACTACCCTGGATCTAGTAATTGCTAATAATGTGGACATTATATCAAACACTAAAGTTGGGGAGACTTTGGGTAACAGTGATCACTATATGATCACATTTGACATCAGTTTCAAGAAACATAGCTACAGGGGTTCCACCAAAACTTTTAACTTTAGGAAGGCTAATTTCAGTATGCTTAGATGTGCACTTAACGACATAGAGTGGGAGGTTCTGTTTAATAACAAGAACACTTCGGAAATGTGGGATGTTTTAAAAGGGTTGCTGGATAGCAATATTCATAACTTTATTCCCATGGGCAGTAAACGCAGGAGTATTAAACTCAAAACGATGTGGCTTAACAAGAAGGTTAAGGCAGAAATGGATAAAAAAAAGCGGGCTTTCAAAGCATTTAAATCTAATGGAAAGGAGGAGTCTTTCAAGTATTACAAGGAGTGTAATAAGAAATGCAAAAAAGCAATAAGAGCAGCTAAAATGGAAAATGAAAAGCAAATCGCTATAGAGAGTAAAACCAATCCTGAAAAGTTTTTTAAATACATAAACGGTAAAAGGTTAAAAAAGGAGAATATAGGCCCATTAAAAGATGAATAAAGAGAATTGATAAATGATGACGAAATAAAAGTGGAAATACTGAACAAATTCTTTTCATCAGTATTCACCAGTGAAGAACTGATGGTGGGAGTAGAGCATAACAATTGTGACAGTAATGATTCATGGTTAGATACTTGTTTAAGCGAAGAAGTAGTCCGGGAGAGACTAAGCAAAATTAAGATTAATAAATCACCTAGTCCTGATGGACTTCACCCGAGGGTTCTTATGGAGCTTAGTTCACAACTAGCACAACCCCTATACTTGATTTTCAGTAGTTCAATTAGATCAGGCATGGTACCGAAGGATTGGCGTATAGCTGAGGTAGTGCCATTATTTAAAAAGGGATCCAAAAATCTTCCTGGAAACTACAGACCAGTTAGTTTAACATCTATAGTGGGGAAAATATTGGAAGGAATTCTAAGGGATGGCATACAGGAGTATCTACAGTCCGCTAGGATTATTAGCAAGAACCAGCATGGGTTTGTGAGGGACAGGTCATGTCAGACTAACTTAATTAGCTTCTACGAGGAAGTGAGCAATAATCTTGATCAAGGAAAAGCAGTGGATGTGGTCTTCCTAGATTTTGCAAAAGCCTTCGATACAGTTCCTCACAGGAGACTGATGATCAAATTAAAGGACCTTGGCCTAGGAAAAACTATTTGCACATGGATAAGCAGCTGGTTGGATAGCAGGGTACAGCGAGTAGTGGTCAACAGGAAGTCCTCCACCTGGTCCCCAGTAGTCAGCGGAATACCACAAGGGTCCGTACTCGGACCACTACTGTTCAACATATTTATCAATGACCTAGAAATAGGCCTAGAAAGCACAGTGTCAATCTTTGCAGATGATACTAAACTGTGTAAGGTAATTAATTTAGAATTGGATGTGGAGTCCTTGCAGAATGATCTATCTAAACTTGAACTCTGGGAATCTAAATGGAAAATTCGGTTCAATACAGACAAATGCAAGGTTATGCATTTTGGGACTAAAAACAAACTTGCATCCTACATATTAAATGGGGAACACCTAGGGGAAACAGAGTTGGAAAAATAATTGGGGGTATTCATTGAGAATAGTCTTAATAACCATACACAATGTCAAAACGCAGTAAAGAAGGCAAGTAAGGTACTAGCGTGCATAAAAAGGGGAATTGAGACAAGGGACTTGGATGTAATCATGCTGCTGTATAAGGCATTGGTACGTCCGCACCCAGAATATTGTGTTCAGTTTTGGGCACCATTGTATAAAAAAGACATCAGTGAACTCGAAAGTGTTTAAAGGCGAGCTACTAAATTGATTAAAGGCCTAGAAGGACTGGACTATAAGGAAAGACTTACTAGGCTGAATATGTATACACTAGAAAAGAGGCGCCTAAGAGGAGATATTATTAATATCGTCAAATATGTAAAGGGACATCACAAAGAGTTATCAGAGGAATTATTTATTAAAAGAACACAGTTTAGGACACGTGGGCACTCGCTGCGACTGGAGGAGAGAAAGTTCCGAACGCAACGGAGGAAAGGGTTCTTCACTGTTAGGGCAATCAGGATGTGGAATTCCCTGCCAGGGAAGGTGGTAATGGCGGACTCTGTAATTGGATTTAAAAAAGGAATGGATACATTTCTGAATGAAAATGATATCCAAGGTTATAATACTTAAAATATCAACGTGGTTAATCCGGGGGTAACATGAGTTATAGTAGCTAACTAGTCATAAAACATTATTCAGCAAGTATGTAGAATCATCATAACTTAAAACAGGTTGAACACGATGGGCAATTTGCCTCTATTCAACCTCAAATATAATGTTACTATGATATAACTGATGACAGGAATAATGAATGATAACTTAGTCCGATGAAATGAATATACAAAAGTCACTGATAACAAAATAAGGAATGAAGATGAACTTGAAGCTTGATATAGACGGTAATGGCAATGATAAAATCAAATGAAGCAGACAAAACTCCGGTAAATAAATAAAAGCATACAGTCTTTGTAGCAGCACAGGTTCTTTTAGCCAAGCAAGACCCAAGCAGGAGACAGTTCTAACGCAGCAAGTTGTTAAGTGCTGAATGCAATGCACAGTATGGAATGCTGGTAATTAGGTGCACAGGCTGAGAAATGAGAAAACACCTGAGGAAAGTCTCTTACTGCAAGTTGGTGTGGCAGACTGTGGCTGGAGTTCTTAGCAAGCTGGAACAATGAAGGCTGGAGATGAAATGACGGAAATGAAAACAGGGAATCCACTGGAGACAGGAACACAGGAACCAGGAGAACTTGTACACCGAATGTGACTCGTTGTCCGAGGTGATGAGACTGAGCCACGGACTGGAACTTATACCCCTTGCTCTGTGGTGATTGGATGCTGGACTCTGTGAGCAAACACCTTGCTGGATTGGATGTCCAGATCAGCTGAGTGCAGGTGTCATGGCGGCGCCCATGCTAGAAAGACGCCGGCACACAGCGGGGCACACACTGGATGCGGTTCAGGGGTACTCAGCGACATTAGTCATGATGCTCGCGGACAGTGCATTCATGCAGCTGCGACTGGGGCCGTGACCTCCGGAGGCATGCACACCAGCGTGCTGGTAAGTGAGATGCTGCTGAACGCTGATTCCTGACAGGTATATTCAATTGAAGTCAAAAGCTGCCGTCTGTCGAAAAGATGGCAGTTTTCAACTTTTTTAGGATGGAAGGGGTTCCAACCTATTCAATCTAACCCCAAATTATTCTACAAGTCGAGGAATTCGACTTGTCGAAAAGCACGTGGATCGGCGGAATAGCTGCTGATCCGTGTGCTTCTGTCGAAAATGGGGCCAAAACTGACAGGTTTTGGCTCCCTTTCCGACCATTTCAATTCGACTTTAAAAAAAGTCAAATTGAGATGCGGGAGCAGAGACGGGGGAGAGAAGGAGACGGGGGGGAGACGAGGGGAAGACTGGGGGAGAGCCACGGGCAGACAGGGGAGAGCAGCGATACAGCAGCGGCTATAGCAGCGTAGCCGCTCACAGCAGTGTCCACCCGGCTCCAGCAAGCCAGACCTCATTTGCTGGAGCCGGGTGGACGCTGCCGTGAGCGGCGGTTGTGACACATCCTCCGACTACGCTGCTGTAGCGCTGCTCTCCCCCGTCTCAGCGCCCGCATCTCAAATAGACTTTTTTTAAAGTCGAATTGAGATGGCATTGAATAGCCCTGGTTGGATCCATTCCGACAAATAAATGTCGGAATGGATCCGACTTCAATTGAATATACCCCAAAGTGTTTTTTGACTTAGAACTTCAACTTCATTATATCTTTATTTAATAATCACCGCTATAGGTGCACTGCTTTTTAGTGTTCTTATGCTCTTTTTCTCTTCTGTATATTGGGGGTAATTCCAAGTTGATCGCAGCATCAGATTTGTTAGCAGTTGGGCAAAACCATTTGCACTGAAGGTGTGGCAGATATAACATGTGCAGAGAGGGGTTCACTACGGCTGGCCGGCGGTCGGGCTCCCGGCGACCAGCATACCGGCGCCGGGATCCCGACCGCCGGCTTACCGACAGTGTGGCGAGCACAAATGAGCCCCTTGCGGGCTCGCTGCGCTCGCCACGCTACGGGCACGGTGGCGCGCTACGCGCGCCACACTATTTTATTCTCCCTCTATGGGGGTCGTGGACCCCCACGAGGGAAAATAAGTGTCGGTATGCCGGCTGTCGGGCTCCCGGCGCCGGTATACTGAGCGCCGGGAGCCCGACCGCCGGTATACAGAAGACCACCCGCAGAGAGAGTTAGATTTGGCTGGGGTGTGTTCAAACTGAAATCTAAATTGCAGTGTAAAAATAAAGCAGCCAGTATTTACCCTGCACAGAAACAAAATAACCCACCCAAATCTAACTCTCTCTGCACATGTTATGTCTGCCTCCCCTGCAGTGCACATGGTTTTACCCAACTGCTAACAAATGTGATGCTGCGATCAACTTGGAATTACCCCCATTGTGCTATGTTTTCATATTTTTTTATAGTGTTGTTTATTTAACTGCCTGGTTTTATATTTGCAGTCATATGGATCCTTTAAATTGGACTATTTGTGGCCTCTATTTTAAATGAATCTGACCTCCGCACTATATAAATGCTTCCATGGCCGAAAAGCACTATTAGCCCTGTATTATGGACTTCTGGAACAGCGTGGAACGCATATGAACTACATGAGATGAACTTCCGGTTAAGTGGCATGCACAGCCATCTTGTTAGGAATAGAAACACATGGGTGATGTGGACAAATGCCAATAAGCGGCAAGCGGCATAAGGTGTGGACTTTGTATTAGTTAGGGTGTTTACAGGATTTCCGGAGAGCAGGAGACACGCTTTTGATGAAATGAGTTAAGCGGTAGCTCTCCATTTTCACATATGCTGTCCCCCACTGGCTCTCTGTGCTGCTGGCAGTGTGTCGCTGAATTGGACTCCACTATCTGGAACTGGAATCCATACAGTCCATTTCTCCGTCTGGTCCTTTAGGACCCTGTGACCAGTTTGCTGTTTTGCCTTTTATAGGAATATGTCTTGTGCGCTTGTATCTACATGATTATTGGAAGTGTAATGTGCTACTCAATCGGAACTTTTAAAAGGATAACCTGCACTATTTGCTTTTTTTCTGTGTATCTCCTTTATGAGTTTGAAGCTCTTTTGTCTGTGAAGGGAAAACATTTTGATTCCTTAAGGATGAAATTGGAAACCACTGAATGATACAATTCATTTGCTGTTGTTACAGTGATTCTATTTATTTGCTATAGTAACACCAAATAATCTGCTGTTTCTGTGAATGTGGCTACTCCTAAAGCGCTCTATTTCTGTGTATACTACAACCACAAAATGTCCCCACCTGCCAATCTGGCCTCCACTGATAAAAATGGCCTCACACAATCTCTGACCCTTATATGCTTTCAGGTCTCATATGCATTCCAAAATATTCCCACTTGCCACTTGGGCCTCCTCAAAACCCCTCTACATGCTGCTGAGACCCCTTCACATGTTCCTACTCGGGGTGTACCAATGACCACCCAAAACTTAGCTAGCAACCTGTCTATTTAGTCACTCTCACCTCTCCAAGATTTGATAACTCTCCCCCATTATGTTTACTCATTCTTACTCTTCATTGAACCAATATCAGGATAAGCCAATAAAAATATTAAGTGACAGGTAAATAATTAAAAAGTAATTTCTTTATATTAAGGCACCTCTCTGGTTAATGTAAATAATACTTTGCTAGTCTCTCTCTATGTTTGGAAGACTCAAAATTTCGAGGAGCTATTCTGGACTCTGGAGAGATATACCTATTGGCAGAATGTAATGTTTGTTATAGGTGACAGCAGTCTGTAATGGAGGTCGGATAATACCCCTTTCAGGTTCACAATAGCCGGGTCGCACCCGGGAATGTGTACACAGATGTTTCCCATGTGTGGCCCGGCTTGAGACCCATTCAGACTTGTGGCCCGACCCGACATATTGCCGGGTTGGTGACGTCACCGCTGACGCTACCGGAGGCTGTGCTTGGAGATAATCATCTCCAAGCAACGCCTCCTCCTATGCAGAGAACGGGTGCTAGGTCGCCTTGACCCGGCATACCCGTTCACACTGCATGCATCCCGGGTCGATTCCGGCTTCAACCCAGGTCGAGACCTGGGATGAAATGCCGGGATTCTCGACCCGGGATATTCTTTCAGTACCCTTTCACACTGGGCAAATTCCTGGATTGATGCGCGTTCATGTGCAATAACCCGGGAAATATTTGTCAGTCTGAAAGGGGTATTAACCAGGTCTTTGGTTTATAAACTAGGTAGTACAGTTTGCAGGATGACAGAGGGTTATTGCAGCAGGTATATACAAACAAGTACACAGTACATATAATGGATGTACCAGATCCAGCCAGGAATGCATAAGGGAGCACAGGTGGTATGCAGACATACAGGAGCACACACCAGTGTTTATACATACAGTGGTGGCAGTGGAATATGTACACATTGGCTCATATACATGTGGCAGCGCAGTATGGCGGCGGGGATGCAGTGGAACTAGTAGAAACACTGGCCTCTGTTACACTGTCTCTCACACACTCTGCAATAGAGAGTCTCAGTTTAGAAGATGGAGGTCACGCCACAGGCAGTCTGGAGTCCTAGCACCAGACAGAGACAGTGAACGGCAATCTCTCTAACAATGCCAGCCTCCCAGATTTGCCCAGAAAACTAAGCAGCCATAGGACTCAATGCGGAAAATGCAATGAATCACATTATCATGGCCCCATACTTGGGCCTCACAAATATGCAGCAGCAGCATTAGCTGCGGAGGACAGTTGACTCACCTCATTATCATTCACCAAGAATTGCCACCGGAAGTCAGCATAGCAATGGCGGGCATGTGACAGAAGACAGCCTGAACACCAACATCCTTTGGTACCATGTTGTCATTGGGATATTCCCATCAAAGGCACAATTTCAGTTATTTGGGGAATTACACTTTAAAAAGCAAAACATATGACTGCAGCTTTAAAACAAAAGTATTAATTTAGACATTTAGTATAAACATTTTGCAAACTATTCCACTTCAAGGCAGGTGACATTAGTGATATTCACTGATTTCAATCATGGATAAAAATTGGCACTGTTGATCTGAATGCATGGCTCTCTTATGGAAGGTTTGGCAGAGTTATAGCTGTGAGGAAAGTTATTGGTGTAAAGACGTGTTCTGTGCTGAAAAACAGAACAAGAAACAGATTCCTGTGAATGCTGTTACTGGCTTTCTTTCCTTTAACGTCCCCACTGAAACACTGTCTTTCTGCACGCATTCATTTTGAGGCATCTAACCTGTCACCTACTTTCAGCATAGATAACACAGCCAATGTCTTAAAAACAAATGCGGAGACATGTATGAACAAACAACTAGACGTGCCAGGAAAGAGTTCTCGGTCAAAATATTCATTAAGTGTCAGAACCCTCAGGAAAGGAGCTATGTATTATCATGTCGCTTCAGGCTACATTAGAGCAAGTAAAAAGATATTAATAACATAAGTGCTGTGGAATTCAGCCATATATGTGAATGTAAAATATAGAAAGGTTTTTCTCCATCTATGGAGGGACTTGCAAAGCTGTAGAGCAGGAGTATTCAACATGCGTCTCTACAGCTGCTGTGGAACTACATATCCAAGCATGCGTGACACAGTTTCAGTATGTCCTAATAGTAAAACTGGTGAAGAGCATGCTGGTATGTGTAGTTCCACAGCAGCTAGAGCGCCACATGTTGATTACCCCTGCCGTAGAGGCTTCGAAAATTCACTTCTGTGTCAAAACAATACAGTTTTGTAATTTTCCATGAATCATACTTGCCTACTCTCCTGGAAGTTATGGGAGACTAATGATTTTTTGCATAGTCCCCTGCACCTCCACAAGAGTAGGCAGATCTCCAGCTTAATAAAGCAGGCAGGATAATCACAGGAATTGCAGCGCTGTATGTAAGGGGTGGGGCTAAATGTTGTGAATCATTTTAGCCCCACCGTTCCAATTTACTGACATGGGGCCTAATGATGTGATAGTCCAGCCCTGCTCCCGAAGTGTCCCACATCTTCTCCTCTCCAGGCTTCTCTCAGAGAGGAGACTGAAAAAGTATGTCATAATTAGACCCAGCAATCTCTATTCGCTTTTGTGGGAACTTTTAAATGCTAAACATCAACCGAATAGTATTTCTTAAAGCATGAAACCCAGAGAAGTTTTCTAAATCTGTTTTGTTCTAACAAACTATGCTGACAGCATCTGGATTTCATTAGCAGCTATTTTTATTGTTGAAAAGCTGCTGTGTAATCAGTGGTGTAAGTTCGTCCCAGTCGCCCGGAGGCGAGGTAAATGTTGGTGCCCCCCCTCCTATATATATATATATATACAATATATATGTATATATACAGAGAGAGAGAGAGAGAGAGAGACAGTAACAGGCAGCCTGTGCCACTCAGGTATGCCAGCGGCTCTATCTCTCTATGCCTGCCTGCCAGGACTCCAGTCCTCCACTGATGGTGATGGCTAGGGGCATACTTAGACCCATGGGGGTCCCATAGAAAATTTCCACACCCCAAACCTCATCCAAAAATAAATAAATAATAGTCTTATGATCTTATCAAGTGGTAGTACCCTGCTGGTGGGTTGGGACTTCCACAACAGAGTAGGAGTTACAGGCATTTGTAGAATGTGTGTATAGTGGGCCTAACAGTCACAGCTCACCTTACACACAAGGGTCTGTCTCCTTTGTCAGCTCATAGAAGGTAACTGCCCTGGAGCAAAAACCAGCAGGGAGAGGGTTGCTGCGGGACTCAGGAGGCTGTGACTGCCAGCAGCCCAGTGTAGAGGCAGCACAGCGGTCTGGTCATTAAAAGTTAGTAACAGCGCAGGTACTTTACTGGATTTGTGTCCTGCTTCCGCGAATATATTACCCGCCCAGACGTCAAGAAGATGAAGGGGCCTGCATGCGCAGCCACTGACGGCCAGGTACGGAGTCTCTTTGCCATGATTGGGTGCAGTCAGTGGTGCCTGCCCTGAGCGCTGCGCCTTTTTTCCTGTCAGTGTGTGAGACAGCAACTTACTGTCAGAGATTTTGAGAGGGGGTCCACTCTCCTGGTGGTCATATCTGCTTCTGGAGCAGGCAAGAAGAAGCCTGTGTAGCTGGGTGCAGGGGGAGTGCCCTTGGTGATGGCATCGCTTAGGAGTGGTGCCCCCTTGAGGCAGGAGCCCGGCGGCAGCCGACTCCACTGCCTCCCAGAGTTCCGCCTCTGTGTGTAATACTAACCATACTTTCGTTGGTTGATTTGTTTCATGCTTTTATTACTGAAATTTAAATAAAACTTATTTGAAACTTTTTGCTACATATCCTACTAGACCAGGCATTCCCAACCACGGTCCTCAAGGCACACTTCCAGTCCAGGTGTTAGTGACGGTTTCAGTATGGATGACCAGCGGATGGGATGCCGGCTGTCAATATCCTGACAGCGGCATCTTACCCGCCAGAATGCCGGCAGCGGGGCGATCGCTAAGAGTCCCCTTGCGGGCTCGCCACAGGATCTATTCGCTCTCCGTGGGTCTCATGGACACCCACAAGTGGGAATAGCACTGTTGCACTGGGATTCCAGCTGCCGGCATTCTCGGTTGGCGGTATTCCGGTGTCATTATTCTGACCGCCGGGATCCCGACAGCCGATAAATTAAAAACACATCCCGTTAGTGACAGCATTCTTGAGCACAGGTGACTTAATTAGTACCTCAGTAATTTTGATTTAACCATCTGTGCCAAAGCCCGGCTATCAATAACACCTGCACTGTGCCTTGAGGACCGAGGTCGGGAATGCCTGTACTAGGCCTTTGTGGGCCTACTATATCTAACAGCATACATGTGTGCTCTAAAGTTAGCTTTTTATTTATGCATCAATTTGAATATTCCCTCCACAGTAGGTATCTATAATTTGCACTCTGACTGCAGTCAGAGCCATTGATTGCAACACCCTTACTGGTACATTACATGCATATGAACTGCAACTGCACAGATTCCCAAATCCTGATTTAGCATTAATTCCTATTGCCTTTTTTAAACAATTGCCAGGGCCAGATTAACAAACGTATTTATGTATTTATTTCTTTGTACAATTATTGGTGTACATCCTTACAGAACCCTTTAATGGAAAATGGAATACTTTCCAAGTAACGTGTGTTGCACAAGCATTTCTCACACACAGTACATGACTAGCATTGTGTTACTCAGCAATGATACAGCTATGAAATCTATGTTTTATATTAAGAAAAGTTGCAAAATAATGTCCCCTTAAGGATTACTGGGAAACGGCAAGAGTAATATTAGAAATATTTTTTCTACAATTTCACTGCACAAAAGTCTAAGGTTGAAGCATTAATGGCTTCCATGTGAGGTGAGGCAGGGACATGCTGACTTTGATATATTCAGTGACGGGGTTAAATTGGGCTCCTTGTTCAACAGTGATTTATGTGACCATATTGGGTTTGTCCAAAACCAAAATTGATGGAGTCCATTCCTTGGCAGTGTCTGCATCATTGGGATCCCATAGGAAACAGGCTAATCCAATTCTTATGTTTCACAATGTTGCATTAAAATCGACCAACATCAGTTTAACCGTTTAAGTATGATATACTGTACTGTGCTAACCAAACCATTTTCCATTTATTTACTTTGACTCACTGACACATAAGCACCTTCTTCCCTTTATGACATGACAATTTACAGGTTTTGGAGATGTTCCTGTTTCGCAAGTAACCACGCACAGTAAATTAATTATTTGAAAGTTTTAGAAGTTTCTTTTTGTTAAAAATATATCTTTTAATCTATGTTATTGTATGGGTATAATACATAGGCAAGCATAACAAAGAAAATCACTGTGACACACGCTTCCCACCTAAATACCGTGTCCATTCCAGGTACAGTGTATACGGTTTCAAGCCGTGTCACAGCTACTCAAACCCCTTTCTCACTGTACGTTGGACCCGGTTATCATCTTCACACTGCACCCGTGTCTGTCCTGCATGCCACTCCCTTAAGGCGATCATCTGCAAACACAAGTAATCAGTACTTTTAAATGTAACCCAGGTTAAATAATTCAGGTTCTGCCGATCACACTGCAGTTTATCCAGGACTGTCCCAGAAATAATCTCGACCAGGACTGAATTTCCGGGGCACTGAACATGGGTTGACCCTTTCACACCTAGGTTACAACCGGCAATATCGCAAGGATCAGTATGAAAGGGGTATGACACTGCAGGTGTGTATGCGTGAATGCCGGGGGGATGAGCGCAAGAAGCCCCTTGTGGGCTCGCTGCAGGCTTGTGGGCAGTACAGATGGTGTAATGGTTAGCATTACTGCCTCACAGCTCTGAGGTCATGGGTTCAATTCCCACCATGGCCCTAACTGTGCGGAGTTTGTATGTTCTCCCCGTACTTGCGTGGGTTTCCTCCGGGTACTCCGGTTTCCTCCCACAATCCAAAAATATACCGGCAGGTTAATTGGCTCCCAACAAAAACTAACCCTTGCGCGAATGTGTCTGTGTGTACATGTGGTAGGGAATATAGATTGTAAGCTCCACTGGGGCAGGGACTGATGTGACTGGCTGAATATTCTCTGTAAAGCGCTGCGTTATATGTGTGCCCTATATATAAATAACTGGTAATAATAATAATAGGCCCTGTTGGTCGGCATGCTGACCGTTGGGATTGTGAGGGGGCGGGATGTAGGGGGAGGTATTGTGACTGGCGGGCTATTGCTATGCCCCATTTAGTTTTGCCCCCTCTAGTAATGCTGCTTGCATACAAAAAAACAAAAACAAACCAAACATACTCACCTTAAGCACCGCTCCTGCGTCCGACCGCTGGCATCCTAGAATCTACTGTAATTCATCTGGGGGTCGAGCTTTTAGTCATGCGGCTCCGACTCTATGGAACTCACTTCCCCGTACAGTGCGAGAGGCCCCAACTATAGAATCCTTCAAAAGTAGACTCAAGACTTTCCTGTTTACTCAAGCATTTCCATAATGTCCCTTTTAGTATCTTCATGCTTCTGTAGTTTATGAAAATGTACTTCATTATTTTCTGTACTATATTATGCTATGTATCTGTTAAGCGCCTTGAGTCCTATTGGAGAAAGAGCGCTATATAAATAAAATTATTATTATTATTATCCTTCCTTGCTGTCCGCTCCTCAGAACTATGTAAGAGACGTTATGACGTCTCTCCCATAGTGTATGCTGCACACTGCAAAAGCCGGAAGCCAGGAGCTCAGGAGTGTACTCCTGACCCCGGCTGCCACTGTGAAGAGGCAGCCGGGCGCCCGCTGGCAATAATATCTCAGCGAGCGCCCAGCATCTCCCTGCGCTGCTGGCTAACATCGTGGGTTGGGTGAGCCGGGGGAGGCGGAATTGGTTCCACCCTGTTCGGGCTCACTTTAACCTCTGCACATCACAATGTTTATACCACAAAAAATGTAAATATCCCACACCAGTTTCCGTGGTCCCTTTCTAATTTTCTACTATCAATATTCTTTTATGGGTTTCCATTAATGAAGTATAATAAATATGTAAACAAAGCAAAAGGAGCAAAATGGAATTATGTAGTGCGCCTGGGACAACTAATTTTCAATACATTAAAACGTATAATTTTTATTTCAACTTTTTTGAAACTTTTTACATAGATACATGTAAAGGTGTAAAACAAATGTATACTAAGTCCAGTATGAGTTGAAATATCACAGGCCATACGATTATAATAAAGAAAATCAAAAAGTGAGAAGGATCAGGGAAAAAAAGGGAGTGGGGAGTAGGAGAGACAATAGGGGGGAGAGTAAGGGAAATAAAGTTAGATAATTATGTAGAAAACTTCCCCGGGGCATTTTACATCTCCAGCATTTGCTCGAGACTCCTGGAGACATTTCATGCAAAAGGGTAGAGTATCTGTACAAATGAGAAATATCCTTTTCAAGCTAGCATTGGTTATCTGAAAAAAAAAAAAAAAAAAAAATTCCCATTCAAATTCCTGTATCACCTCCTGAAGGTCTCTCTCTTGCAGGACAGTGTGAAGTGAAGGGGGTAAGAAAGATTTTCAAGAAGTAGAATATTTAGAATCAAGACGGCATGAGAGAACGGCTGAGGGGAAACGCAGAGATTCAATAGGGCTAAGACCTCGATAGAGAGCAGTAGGTGTTGGGCAGTTGGCATATTTTATCTTTCATGTTTTAATAAATTTTAAGTAAATCTTTTTATGAATTTAAAAACGAGATATAAGATGTGTTAATTCCAATTGAAATTACTGTGGCTGTATTTCTCCCTGGTAATTGAATAGGAAAAACCTCACAGCTGCAGAGTTTTTTTAAGATTACGCTGCCAAATTGAATATGCCCCTAAGAACGTATATTTAAAATCCCAGCAAAATGTATATGCAACATATAAATAAATCAAATGCACCTCACAGGGCCGACATTGTCTCACTGCACTTTGGGGGTCATTCCGAGTTGATCGTTAGCTGCCGTTGTTAGCTGCGTAGCGATCAGTGAAAAAAACGGCTAATCTGCGCATGCGCACGCATGTCGTACGGGCACTAAGTCCTTAGTGGTTTTGCACTGGTTATAGCGACGATTCCAATCGCACAGCCGATCGCAAGGAGATTGACAGGAAGAGGGCATTTCTGGGTGTCAACTGACCATTTTCTGGGAGTGTTTGGGAAAAATGCAGGCGTGGCCGGACGGGTATCTGACGTCATTACCGTGCAGGCGCTCTGCTGCACAGGCGTTCGCACACCTACAAAGCAAAAATACACTCCCCTGTGGGCGGCTACTATGCGTTTGCACGGCTGCTAAAAACTGCTAGCGAGTGATCAACTCGGAATGACCCCCTAAATACATAACTCCCACGCTCAATCCAGTTAAGTGCTGTGTTTGGCGCAGTGAGACAGCATTGGCTCTGTGAGGTTTAGAAACATTTGGATCAGTCCTGTATATATTGTGATATGCTCTTGTGCAACTCATTTATAATGAGAAGTTTTGATTTGGAGTTTAATAAACTGATATTTCTATAGTGTCCTCAAAAAGGGGGCTTAAGGAAGAATTAGACACATTGGAACCTGGAAGAGATCCTGAGAGATATTTTAGATAAGTCCTGCATTTGACTCATAAATTACTTAATCATTTGGCTGGGTTTTTAAATGATGGTCTTTATTTCATAATGATACGAAGCACTATAGATGGCCTAGTGTCTTCCTTTCCCTAGAATTAGTATCAATTAAATCCTCTGGCTGGTGTGGACAGAGCCGGATCAACCCATTTTGGCCCAGGTGGGTAGTTTTCTACCCATTTTTCGAGATTTTTTACAGGATTACCCAAATAAGAAAAATCTGGTGGAATTTATATATATATATCTATATATATATATATATATATATATAGATAGAGAGAGAGAGAGAGAATGATAACATATTGAAAACTACTCACCTGGGCCGAAATGGGTTAACCAAGAGTACAGCCAGGGCAGTCACCCAGAGGCCGTCACACATTGTGAGCCCCCACATACAGCTACTGTACATCACCAGCATGAAGGCATTGTAGCATATGTGAATAGTGGTTTCTGTGTGGCATAGGGCCGGATTTTGAGGTGGGAGTAAAGCATCAAAGAGCAAGTAACTTTGCATCTGGGCAAACCATGGTGCAACAAATGGAGATACAAATACATTTATTTGCATCCAGGGTAAATACTGGCTGCTTTTGCATGTAGTCCACAAATGCTGGGCTGCTTTATTTTTGAAACTGCAATTTATATTTGAGTGTGGACACACCTCTCCTAATTCTAAATCTCTCATTCTACCCCACCTGCAGTGCACAATGGTTTTGCCAAAGTTTCACTTGCTCTTTTTTTGCTTTTCTCCAACCTCAGAATCAGGCACATAGGGGGTAATTCCAAGTTGATCGCAGCAGGATTTTTGTTAGCAATTGGGCAAAACCATCGAATGACCATTGAATGACTGCGTATGCACCGCAATGCGTATGCACCGCAAAGCGCACGCACATGGTCAAACAGCGACAGAATGGTTCGTAAATTTCGATCGCAAGGTGATTGACAGGAAGCGGACATTTGTAGGTGGTAACTGCCCATTTTATGGGAGTCACAGGAAAAACGCAGACGTTCCCAAGCATTTTCAGAGCGGGTGTGTGATGTCAGCTCCGGCCCCGATCAGCCTGTTTGTATCGCACTGTAGGAGCGGGTGGTCTTCTAATTCCCGACTGTCAGGATCCCGGCGCCCAGTATTCCGGCGCCGGAATCCCGACAGCTGGCATACCGACAGATTTTCTCCCTCGTGGGGGTCCACGACTCCCCTGGAGGGAGAATAAATAGCGTGGCGAGCGTAGCGTGCCACCGTGCCCGCAAGGGGCTCATTTGCGCTTGCCACGCTATCGGTATGCCGGCAGTCGGTCTCCCAGCGCCAGTATGCTGGTCGCCGGGAGCCCGGCCGCCGGCATACCATACTACACCCGTAGGAGCAAGTCCTGGGCTATGCACAGACTGCACAGAATAGAAAAATAATTAGATGGTGAGTGAGTTGCGAACGGATTTGCAGATGTCCGCTGTCTGGCGAAGTTTTCACACAGCGTACACATGCATGGGTGGGTTTTCACTCTCAATGGGCAGTGGCTATCTGATTGCAGACATCTGCAAAAACGCAGAGGAGCGATCAGGTCTGAATTAGACCCATAATGTGAACAAGGGGCACTACAGTGTGTTTGGTATCCAGTCTCATGGTCAATAATAACCATGTCAACATTCAAAATGTCGACATCACAAAGTTTATATCCTCAGAATGGTAACATGGTCACATTTGGAAGTTAACAGAAAAACCCCTTGCGCTATTTAGACTCAATTAGAGGCAACAAGGCATGAATGAACTCAAGAAGATTATAATTACAAGATAATTTTATTATCTATAAAATTGATCAAATGTGAACACATGTATAATTCATTGACAACTGTAACATGCGCATATAAATAAAACTAAAACATTACTAATAATAAAACTACTATTGAGCATAAGAGGTGGATCATATAACTAGCAGTGACCACAGTGGGCTAAACATTGATAACGTCCTTGTTTTTAATTTTCAAGTAGGACATTCTCATCAGATGTGCTCATGAATAATTCATGATTATATATCATATGGTGTAATATATTTGAAGCCTTTGTTTATATATCTCTCGATGAATGAACTTATCCAATTGCTCACATAAACTGATGGTTCTTTACTTGTGGGATAACCGCTCAAAAGTCATGGAGGAATTGATACACACCCGGGACTCTAGTGCATCGCAAGCACCTGTATAAACAAAGCTCCCGTCTCAATTACCACGAATGGCGTCCTCCGTCTCCCACTGAAACTGGCTCTCGTGCACACACCTTTACTGATTTTGGAGAGAGAAGTATCAGTCCGGCTCCCGGAGCTCTGCGCACTACAGGCGATGGAGGTTGATTCAGCTCCCGTCTTCAAGACACCACTGCAGTCTCAGACACCACTGCACATCAATGCGGGCAAACAGCCAAGGTCCACCGGGTCACAGATAGGGCACTTTCTCTGACGCGTTTCGCTTCTAATTGAAGCTTCCTCATAGAGGAAGCTTCAATTAGAAGCGAAACACGTCAGAGAAAGTGCCCTATCTGTGACCCGGTGGACCTTGGCTGTTTGCCCGCATTGATGTGCAGTGGTGTCTGAGACTGACAAGCAGGAGACGAGAGGACGCTATATGCGGCGGCTTGAAGACGGGAGCTGAATCAACCTCCAGCGCCTGTAGTGCGCAGAGCTCCGGGAGCCGGACTGATACTTCTCTCTCCAAAATCAGTAAAGGTGTGTGCACAAGAGCCAGTTTCAGTGGGAGACGGAGGACGCCATTCGTGGTAATTGAGACGGGAGCTTTGTTTATACAGGTGCTTGCGATGCACAAGAGTCCCGGGTGTGTATCAATTCCTCCATGACTTTTGAGCGGTTATCCCACAAGTAAAGAACCATCAGTTTATGTGAGCAATTGGATAAGTTCATTCATCGAGAGATATATAAACAAAGGCTTCAAATATATTACACCATATGATATATAATCATGAATTATTCATGAGCACATCTGATGAGAATGTCCTACTTGAAAATTAAAAACAAGGACGTTATCAATGTTTAGCCCACTGTGGTCACTGCTAGTTATATGATCCACCTCTTATGCTCAATAGTAGTTTTATTATTAGTAATGTTTTATTTTTATTTATATGCGCATATTACAGTTGTCAATTAATTATATATGTGTTCACATTTGATCAATTTTATAGATAATAAAATTATCTTGTAATTATAATCTTCTTGAGTTCATTCATGCCTTGTTGCCTCTAATTGAGTCTAAATAGCGCTAGGGGTTTTTCTGTTTGTTTTAGTATACACCCGTTTTTTTAAAATCGGGTGGATTGTGTTGGCCATATCCACAGGCCATTTCACCTTTGTTGCTGCTGGATAGATTTTATGAGGTATAAGAGATAAGAATATTGGATTATATCCTTGATACCTGTGCGGAGTGGGTGTGATTGTGCATACAGGCACCCATTCGCAAATACATATATATATATATATATATATATATATATATATATATACACAATAGCGCCAGACATTATTAGTGGTTTTTACACATTTGGAAGTTACCATGTCACCATATGAAATGATGACATTCTGAGGATGCCAACGGTTAAGCACCACAGATGGGATAGGTTTAGGCTTCGAGTGAAGTTTGGCTCAGGCTGCAGGTGTGCGAAGTTACGGTTAGGCACTAGGTGGGAAGGTTATGGATCAGGGATAGGGGTTGTGGAGAAAACAACTCACAAACACTGCCGGTCTCTCAGTTGTCTGAAATGGAAGTGATGGTCATGTGACCGCTGGCATCCGGGAACTGCGCTGGAGCCACTGGGAGAAGGTAAGAGACCACTAGGGGTGGCTTGTTGAGAGTTGATCATGTCGACATATCCAGGTACACATGATGAATAGCGACATGGTCACTGTCGACAATCAGCATGTCGATAGTTTGACAATACCAACATACTCGTGTCGGGCTGATGCCTGTCGACAGGATCACAAATCATATCCAAACCCCTTGTTTATCACAGCTGTGATGCTGGGAGAATTTGCACATTGCACTTTATAAAAACATCGCCATGATATCAGCTCGACAAGTTAGTTGCCCTGGGGCCCCTACAAACACTAATCCACTCCTGAGTTTGGATAATAAATATGTATATGTGTGCACACATCTGGTACTTACCACGCCCTACAACTGGAGAAGTGGCACACGGGAGAGAAGGCACACTCCAATGTAGGCCTAGTACAGTAAACACCCTATGAGGGTAAATGCAGTAAATAACTGTGAGGAAGAATTTCTTCTACAGATGCAAATGAGGGCTGATGACTTCTAGGAAACCAGGCATATATGCTGCAATGTGTATAGCTGTGCACATGGGTGGAGCAATGCATATTCTGCCATCGACTCTGCATCGGCCAGAATGTAACATAAATCTGGTGCAGCAGTTTTGGAAACAGAGTTCTATAGAATGAACAATCACTAATTATATTGTTTTATTTACCAGGTTTAATAATTTTATTATTAGATTAACATCTGGAATTCCAAAATTTATTTGGGTCAAGGAGTTCCTGTATTTATTACGGTGTATTGGTGTACTGATCATTTGCTTTAAGAGATTAGTATATTGTGACTTATAGAGGTCAATCCAATTAGGTGCCAGTTGGGTCCTGCAAGCGAATTACGAATCCTATTCAGCACAGATTGAAATACTTGCTAAGAAGCAGTTGCTGTGATCAAACAGTTGCCGCCCAGAAATAAAGAAAAACCAGCCATTGCAGAAATTGCGATCCAATCACAATGGGGGTCATTCCGAGTTGATCGCTAGCTGCCGTTGTTCACAGCACAGCAATCAGGCTAAAAATCGGCATTTCTGCGCATGCGTGATGTACTTTCACAAAAAACTATGCAGTTTCACACAAGGTCGAGTGACGCTTTTCAGTCGCACTGCTGATCGGTGAGTGATTGACAGGAAAGGGGCGTTTCTGGGAGGTAACGGACCGTTTTCCGTGAGTGTGCTAAAAAATGCAGGCGTGTCAGATAAAAACGCAGGCGTGCCTGGGAAAACGGGGGAGTGGGTGGCCGAACGCAGGGCGTGTTTGTGATGTCAAAACAGGAACTAAACAGACTGAAGTGATCGTAAGGTAGGAGTAGGTCTGAAGCTACTCAGAAACTGCTTGGAAAAATTTCAGCACTATTCTGCTAACCTTTTGTTCGCACTTCTGCTAAGCTAAGATACACTCCCAGAGGGCAGCGGCTTAGCGTTTGCAATGCTGCTAAAAGCAGCTAGCGAGCGATCAACTCGGAATGAGGGCCAATGTGCGATGTTATCACATAACCATTCGCAAATACCGGAACATCGAAGAGTTTTCCATCTGCGCCAGACAAGGTCATCCACAATTCGGCATACGCAAGATGCTGCAAGTTGTCATCGCTGACGTCAGAGACCCACACGAAAAATGCCTTGCCACGCCTGCGTTTTTACAAACACAAGTCCTAAGTGCTGGCTTCCTGTCAATCAAAATGCGACTGCATTGAAGCCCAATGCGTTTGCAGAAATAATTGGAAATCATTGTTGCGCATGCGCAGTCGTTCGATAATCGTCCTGATTGCATTTTCTCAATTTTGCGCTCAGTGCTGAATAGGGTCCTACATTTGCAATCCAATTCCAAATCACGTTGATTTTCTAAAATAAATTCTATTTTTTTTGTGTGCAGGTGAAAATGTAGGGACAATCCTTATTTTAAGATACAAATGTGGAGAACCTCTGGTACAACCCTCCTAATGAATAATCATGCACTTAGAAGGGTTTAAACAGCATCATTTGGCCAATAAAGTCATGTTAGTTTTCAGATGAATATTTGTAGAAAGCCTGATAATGGGTTAAATGATATGGGACACGTATGTGGATCTGTTGTATTGATGAAAGTGGGGGTTTTGAACTTGCAGATAAGAGGTGTTTAGTCCAATGTTTTCAAACTTTTATAAAAACACTGAAAAATTACTATACATACATTTATCTGTCCCTCTAAATGCTGGAAAGACTTTAATTTGATGCAAAACACTTGCAATCATTTTTCAACCATTGATAATAAAAGCTACACAAAAATCATCTATTTGACACCTTTTAAAAACCTCCAATAACAGCATTCTATATTGTCCTATCTCATTTGTCACTTTTGGGTTTCCGGATGGTTCCTCACTTTTTAATGCACTTCTCCCAGGTCACATTTTGTAGACAAGTTGCGCAACCTTTTGGATCTTGTATTTTCCGGGTGCGCACCTTTGTGCAATGTATGCAAGTTTCATGACATAAACTCACTTTAGCAAACTCGCACCCAACTGGATTACACCCATATTAAGTGCCACCTTCTTGCAGTTTATGTGCAGACAACAAGGCATTGGCCCTCATTCCGAGTTGTTCGCTCGCTAGCTGCTTTTAGCAGCATTGCAAACACTAGGCCGCCGCCCTCTGGGAGTGTATCTTAGCTTAGCAGAATAGCGAACGAAAGATTAGCAAAACTGCTACTAAATAATTTCCTGCAGTTTCTGAGTAGCTCCAGACCTACTCCTAGCTTGCGATCACCTCAGTCCGTTTAGTTCCTGGTTTGACGTCACAAACACGCCCTACGTTCGGCCAGCCACTCCCCCGTTTCTCCAGCCACTCCTGCGTTTTTACCTGGCACGCCTGCGTTTTTTTAGCACACTCCCCGAAAACGCTCAGTTACAACCCAGAAACGCCCCTTTTCTGTCAATCACTCACCGATCAACAGAGCGACTGAAAAGTGCCACACGAACACCAGCAAATCTACTAAGTTTTGTGTTAAATAACTCATGCGCATTTTCCACCTAATCGCTGCGTTGCAAAAAACAGCAACGGGCGAACAACTAGAAATGACCACCAAAGTGAGACAAAATCAGATCTAGAAAACACGTTATAAAAGTAATATAAAATCTTAATTTTAAATCTTCTGGGAGTGCATGTGCTACAGTGGGTAAATATTCTTGGTATGGACATAAGGTAAGTCACAGACAGTATACAGCAGATTTTTAGGATTGCATTCGGATTTCATTTTGTGAAATTGCATAAAAGTTTTTAGACATTTTATTTCTGAGAATATTACTTTGAGACAAGAGAATTTATGATGAACAATACTGTATAGCAGCATATATAGGTACTGTAAATGCTATAAAACTTCAGTTTATTTCAAGGTTCTGATTAAACTAAACATGAACAGAAGAGTAAGAGGTCAGTGAGGGAAAGGCCACATTATTTCACTTGGACAATGACAGACGCAAATTGAGGGTGATCACTTTATTGGTTACTAATAAATGAATGAACCCAGCCCTTGTCGGGTCACCTCAGCTGCCCCACCCCCTCCGGAACTGTTGCAATTGCCATCCACCTTTCCTGGTACTCTTCTCTCCTGTAGGAAAGGAGCACGCATATGCAGTGGTAGATGGGGCACATCATGCACAGTAGGTTTGATGTGCAAGTGCCACAGCTGCAATTAGGTCATCACAAAAATGTGCATGATAACCTAATTTATATAAGGGACCATAGTAGATATAGACTGTCATTATTAAGAGCAGAAATATGTCAGGTTTGTTTGGAGGCTGTTTCTTAAGTATGTGTACCACACTGAAATACATGTCAAAAGCTGGGTACACACTGGAGCAGCGGGCATTCGTTCTAACATTTGACTGAATGCCCTTAAGGAGGGACTGCGCTTACATACTAGAATGCATGAATGAAGGACGGAACGATGGTTGTTCCATCCTATATTAGCATAAACTAGATCGATAGGGTTATCGCTAGGTTTGATGTGCATCAAACCTAGAGACCGTCGCGAGCGACCGCAGGAGCCGTACACACTGAGCGATTTGTAGTAATGAAACAGCCAATCATCCTGACATCACTCCAGTGTGTACCAAGCTTTAGTATCCTGATATCAATAAGAAGTCATTAAGTGAAACACTCCAGCAGATAACAATGTTGATATTTATTACACTAGTTACCTTTTAATGTTCTTGTGTGAATAGACATGGGCAAGCAAGACATTCTATTTCCCATCATAAATCCAGTTAGCAACGGAAATGCAATGATAAATAAGGGACTTGAATCTGTACATATGAATAGTTTACAGTCACCTGATGCTTTGCTCTGCGCTGCAATCTCGAGAAAGAGAACACAATGGAAAATGGAAACAAATGAGCAGCGATCTCTATAAGGATCGCAATATCAGTGTACATGTGGTACAGACTTTATCTGCCCGATGGAACATAGACATAGCTTCCTGTATTTTTGGTCCATAAAGCATATTAAGGGGAACATTTATTAAGCAGTGATAAGAGCGGAGAAGTGACCCAGTGGAGAAGTTGCCCTATCAACCAATCAGCAGCTCTGTATAATTTTATAGCATGCAAATTATACATGTTACTTCAGTGCTGATTGGTTGTCACGGGCAACTTCTCCACTGGCTCACTTCTCCGCTCTTATCACTGCTTAGTAAATGTCCCCTTAAGTCTTTACTCTGGCTTCTGACAGCATGGGCCTTATCATGGTCTATTCCTCCAGAGAGTGCATTGCAGGTCAAAGCAACATGGGCAGCTGTACAACTGCCGGTAATTACATATTTCCCAGTTCTAATCTGATTACAGCTGTACACCAGTTTATGCTGATTCACTAGGGACTCTATACAGTATATTCAAAGTTTATATTGGAGCAGCAGCAACCCATAGTGGTGAACATGGTCTGTTGCTTAGGACAGAGCAAACTGCTTTATCATTCCTCCTTCAACCCAGAGCCATTCATGACCTGTTGTAGCAGATGCTCCACCTCTCCTCTCTGGCTCATCTTATTGGCTTTGCCCTGGAAACGGCCCTTCTTTCCAGCGCCTTTCCCATCCAGGATTTTAGAAACTCTGATGGTACAGAGACAAGAATAATAGTATATTTTATCATATCTAGAGCTTATGCATGAATGTTACTGTTGTTACGTTTAAGTAATTTCATTTGTTTCTGTGTCTGTACCCCTGTGCAGTTTATGTACAGTATATACTTTCCATATCACCTCTAGCAAAAGTTCTTTTAAATATACAGCAAGATAGAAATGGTAATTGTTCTATTAGTGATGATTGCATCTACATGCTTAAACTATTTTCATCTTCCAAATACACATTTTAATTCGGTCACTATAAAGTTTTACCAAACAAATATGGTATACCTAAAAACAGGGATATAGCATTGTATATACAGATGTGTCCTCTTACATCTTTGCTACCTGCAAATACAAGTCACGTTTACACATCACGCGAGTGCCGTGTGACCTGGTAGCGCCAAGCTTCTTTTTTACCACAAAAATGCGTTTTAGACACAAAGTAATTTAATAGGATGCACAAGCAGCTTCTGCTGATAAAAAATTATGCAGCATGCCTATATTCTGTGTGTGACTGTATTTGCATACAAAATGCTATGCTACAGGGTTTTCCTGGAAAACACTGTAACATGGCATTTCGGATGCAGATTGAGCCGCAATTACACACAGAATATAGGCATGCCGGATATCATTTTAATCATCAGAAGCTGCTTGTGTGTCCTATTACATTACTTTGTGTCTAAGACACATTTTGAGGGGAAAACGCAAAAAAGACGCTCTGCACTACTGAGACCTGCCACGGCATGGCGCAACTTCAAGAGCTGTTTAGCGCGACTGAAGCAAGGATGTAAGAGGACACATCTGTATCCCTGATTTTAGGCAACTCCACACTACCACAGTCCGCAAGCTATGTCTGTAAACACAGGGTTCCCAGAGATAAAGCATGTATGTGTCACTAGCTGTATTGGTAATCCAGAAATATAAACTAAATAAAATACTGACATCGGAAAATGAACAAGGTAAAAGTTAAGTGACTGCTGCTATACATCCTTTGTTTTAAATTCAAATAAGTGCTCCTTACATTTATCTGACAGGAGAAAGTGAAAAGGGGGAGTGAGTTCAGAGAGTGCAGTTAATCAATAGGTTTTTGGGCGAGTGCTTCAATGAAAGCATGAAAAAATATTATGTAACAGGTTTATACTATTTGAAATTTTATGAGGCACCAGCAAAGCAATTAAGCAAGTAACAGCTATCTATAAAAGCTCAGCAGTTCAAAAGCAATACAACTTTTTACATAGAATACTGTAATTGACCCTTTTATTGTACGTAGCATGAAACAGTATGAACTAATACACATTTAAGTACAACACAACAACAATGTCATCATGGTTACCTTTATGCTCTGTTTTGTTTAAAAGTACATTTTACTTGTAACTGCAATTATAATTCTGTGCCTACAAACTGCTGTACACTTTCAGCAAAGTGCTTCTATTACACTGCCCAACAACAACAAAAAAATTTGTTTGGTGCCTGGAATGTTAGTATTGATTTTGGTTATATTGGGCGTGCTAATTCAAAATACGAAAACAGTATTTCTCTATCAGCTATACTTTTTGCGCATGCCCAGGCTGCAGCACATTGCCATCTGGGCGACCTTCTGTCTGAGCAGCATGTCATTTGTCCTGGTTGTCAGAAACTTTCTGGGCAACCACAAAGCTCAAAACTATGCTGAGCTAGTAAACAACTTGATCATTAATTTCAGAGACCTTGGAATAACAGCCACTTGGATCGTTTCCCAGAAAATTTGGGTGATATGAGCAAAGAGCAAGGTGAAAGATTTCACCAGGACATTAAAACAATAGAAGATTGCTACCAGGGAAGATGGGATATACATATGATGGCAGATTACAGCTGGAACTTACAAAGAGACTGTCCAAACAAAGGGGGTCATTCAGATCTGATCGCTGGGCTGCTAATTTTGCTGTCCTGCGTTCAGATAGTCACCGCCTACAGGGGGAGTGTATATTCGCCGTGCAACTGTGCGATCCTATGTGTACGCCGAGCTGCTAAAATCCACCTTGTGCAGTCTCTCTGAAAATGTTTGGGCATGCCTGCATTTTTCCGACCACTCCCAGTAAACGGTCAGTTGCCACCCACAAACGGCTTCTTCCTGTCAATCACCTTGCGAATGCCCATGTGAATGGAATTTTTGCACCATCCCATCGCTGGCCAGCGATGCCCGTTGTTATCTGACGCGCGTGTGCACTGCGGTGCATACGCATGCGCATTTAGTACCTGATCGCCCGCTGTGCGAAAACGCACAGCAGCGATCAGATCTAAATGACCCCCAAAGTCCGTTCAAGAATGTCCCACAAAAGAAGCTTCCTAAACTAATTTTCATTTCATTTAGGGTTTCATTTTATTATTTTGAAGAAAAAGTGTTATTTGAGTCACTATAGTGTTACTGTAATGTTAGTATGTTTTATTGATGTCAGTAAAATATTCTTAAAAATATTTTTAGACTATGTTTTTTTAATGTTTTGTGTTTTATTATGTGAATCTTAGCCATAATATGAAATAGGGTAACACAAATCAGGGTTCAGTATGGTATGCCGGCAGTCGGGCTCCCGGCGACCAGCATACCGGCGCCGGGAGCCCGACCGCCGGCTTACCGACAGTGTGGCGAGCGCAAATGAGCCCCTTGCCGGTATGCCGGCTGTCGGGATTCCGGCGCCGGTATACTGTGCGCCGGGATCCCGTCAGTCGGCATACTGAAGACCACCCCACAAATCAGACAATGTTTATATCTCAAAAATTAGAGTAGACAGGCGAAAATGAAAGTTATATTTGAAATCAGCACACCAAATATACATAAAATCAGCTCAAAAATCCTCCACACCAAAACACGTATTTGGGCTGTGTTATCTGTTCGTGCAAGCTGCTCCAGGTCTCAGAAACATGACTACACTAAGGGGGTAATTCTGACCTGATCGCACACTGCCGTTCATCACAGCGCAGCGATTAGGTCAGAAGTGCGCATGTGTCGGCGCATGGCTGACAGCCGTCAGCTGTCGTTGCCTAGCGATTGCCTCTGCCTGACTGACAGGCAGAGGTGGTCGCTGGGCGGCTCGGCGCCGTTTGGCCGCCATTTTAAGGGCACGGTCCGGCCAACGCAGGCGTCACACGCAGGCAATGCGACCTGGGCAGCGACGAGTAGCTCCCGGCCAGCACGCCACTGTGCGATGCTTTTGTACTTCTGCAGGGGGGGGGGCCTGACAAGCGGGGTGGACTAGCCCTGTGCTGGGCGTTTCCCCCCCGCATGTCAGTGTGCCTGATCGTAGCCCTGCAAAATTTTGCAGGGCTACGTTCAGGTCTGAATTAGGCCCTAAATACAAACACCATACCTGCTCCTACTACTTAGCTTTATGCTATCGCTCTGTATAGACCATGAGCAAAGACTGTGACTGCCACAACTTTGGCAGGGCTCCTATGATGCAGTACTATTCCCTATTAGATCTGTCGCCCACCATCTAGCTTCTGTGGTGTGTGATAATCACATGTAAATCAGACAGAGAGAAAGGGCTGGGAAGAAGATATGTGTGGAGATTATGACACAGACTATGCAGGCAAGCTAAACTCAGCAGGAGGTCTCAGAAAACATTAATAAAACGACAAAAATCCCTACACCTTGAATAATAATATATTGTATACACTAACAACAGGCACATAAAAAGATAAAAAAATGAAACGTGCCCGACTCCCAGAGGAACATAAAGAAGACTGGAATTCTGGGGGTGCAGGGGGGAGGAGCGTAAATTTAACGCTACAGTATAGTTTATGTGCCTCCTCCACCAACCTGCAATCCCAAGGTCCAGTGTTCCCCAGCCTTCCTATAACAGAAAATGGGGTTAACATGCACACAGTAAATAATACTCTTGTCTTACAATTTTTTATAACGGCATAAAATATACACAGAGGGGTTGGTCCAGGATTCAATGTGCGCCTGTTTGCGGATCCATAAGGGCGTGTCAGTGAGGGCATGTTGATGGAACTGCGAGCTACAGTATGTAAAGTTGTAGAGCAGTACAAGTTAGATGCAAGTGTTTGATGATGATGACAATTCAAACCAAGTGTACAAAAAGGTGGCATATAGACAGCACGTTTCATACAACCCTACATAGAAACAAATATAAACAATAGGTAAAAATACAGCGCTAAACACAAGATGCTACAACTGAATAGATTTAATAGCTAAAAAACATTTAAAAATCTGAGCAGTAAATAAGAAATAATGATAATACTATCTCACTCAGTCAATTAAATCCTGGTTCACTTGATAAAGCTGCCAGAAGCAGCGAAACGCGTCAGTAACTTTGCTCCAGACAATTGGACTCCTCCTAAGGCACCTACATTGCTGGACTCAATTTCAGGACGACTTATCCGTTGCTTAAAGTAAACCAGGATCCTCCATTTTCTCATGGTCCTATGAGACACCATCTAACAGGATTCTCCTAATTGGAACACAGCGTGCAGGATAATAAAGTGCCATCTCCACAGACTGTGAACCAGAATCCCTTTCATCTAATAAGGACCACCATTTTGGACCCTGCATTGGAACACAGGTTGGGCAAAATGTCATACCAGTCCCGATTTTGGCTATAGACTCTGTGTCCTATCCATCACATGGACTTTATTGCTTTATAGGAAGTCGCCATAAGGAGTGTACTGTACGTCCAATTGGTCTTTAATTGACTGAGTGAGATAGTATTATCATTATTTCTTAATAACTGCTCAGCTTTTTAAATGTTTTTTAGCTATTAAATCTATTCATTTGTAACATCTTGTATTTAGCGCTGTATTTTTACCTATTGTTTGTTATTTCCACCAAGGAGAGAGACTCTTCTTTTTACAGCAGCTTAGAAAAACCACTCATTTCAGCGCCTGTCAATTATATACTTGTTATATAGAAACAAATATACACCTATATTTCCATGCACTCCATGCGGGAGCACATACAGCTGAATAGTGTTCAATTCTGCATCGGCCTATACGGCACACACATAATGAAAACATACCTGGGTCCTAAATTCTCAATGAGTTCTGGTGGACCAGCAAGGAGGAATAATCCGGATGCCTTTTCATCTCCGACAGTAAGGAAGACTATTGTGTCCTGTAATGTAAAAAAAAAAAAATCATATAAAATGTAAATCAACATTTTAAAGTTAAATTGCACTTTTTTATGAAAGCTGTATACTTAAGATTGGATACTATCTAGAGTGTGCATAAGTATTCATACTACAAGTGCTAATATATATCAGGTGTTTTCCATTGTTATAGCAATTAGGAAAAGTATTTGATGACTTGTACACATGAATTCTATATAGTAAAAGCAGAACGTTACCCAATCTTATATATATATATATATATATATATATATATATATATATATATATATATATATATATATATATATATATTTTATTGAATAAATGAATCAGATGGTTATATATTATACAGGAGTTTTCATTCATATATGCACCATTTAGTATTTTAGCGCAAAACAGTAATTTTTTGGTTCTTTGGTTTGCTTTAATTTCTGAGGTGGAGATCTGTGGCTCTTCATCATCACTAATTAAAATAGCTGTGTGCACACAGACACAGCTGGACTGTTTTTTTGCAGCTCATAGTATAAAAACTAATTAAATTTATACAATTTAAAAACATACAGCGCCTGAATTGTGATTTTTGGTATTCTGAAGCTTAACCTTCTGCAAAATATATTCTGTACTGTACTAAAGATGTTATTTGTTTGAAAAGCTAGAAGGGGATGGTTTTAGTCAGGAGTGACACTTCTGGTGGGTACACACTATGCGATACGCTCTATGAGGAAATCACCTACTCTGTACGCTCCATAATGTTGGAGCCGGACAATGCCGCTGTAGCCTCTGGAAAGGGCAGAAAAGTGAGCCTCCTCTCAGCTTGCACAGTTGATCGCATGCGCCGCACAGAAGGGAAACTACTTTCAATAAGTTGAAATACAGAGAAACAGGGTGATTTGTATTCAAAATAGTAACAGCTGTGAGGAATTTTTGAGGTACATTTACAGAACTCTAAAAGGAAAAATAAAAAGTAGAAAAGTTAGCTTTAAATTTTAGCTTCTAAGAACACTTCCTGTACTTCATATCTGGAAGACAAACAAGTGACCCTGTAAAATCATTCACCTTTAATAGAGCCATGACTATTTAACTGGTAAGAGCGGGAAGCTTACATCTTAGCAGGGTGCTTAGTGGAAATGAAAATGTTGTTGAAGTCTACAGTTAGGCATGTTGACAGAAGGCTCAGGCATGTTTGAATAGACACGCTTAGAACAATATTTTCAATACGGAAAGACATGAATTCAGCAATTAGGAGTGTGCATTTGACCCCAACAATACAAGTTTGGCAAAAGCACATTTAGAAAATAGTTTTGTGGGACAATGACCTACTCAGTCACCATCTACAGATGTTTTTTCTTGAAACCAGCTGTTTCTGGTTGAAGACAAAATTAAAGATCAGGCAGTCTGTGATAATTCATACAACCGGCTAGCAGCTGAAAATATACAAACTGCACAGTCTACACTGTATATAAACACATCCATTTTTCAGAGTTAAGACAGATACAAACACCCTGATAGAAACACTATACCTGGAGAAATGTGAGATCAAATTTCTAGATGAGTGGCCAATCTGGACTGAATGTGGCAACACCGCGAGACTAGAAGCTAATGTCAATGTGTCTGTAACAGCATGGGTTACAAAAAGCATCTTGTAACATTTTTAAGGAATAAATCACCAAGACTCAGAACAATAGGGACCCTCTACCAGTCTTTGGCACTCATTCCGAGCTGATCGCTCGCTAGCTACTTTTAGCAGCCATGCAAACGCATAGTCTCTGCCCACGGGGGAGTGTATTTTCGCTTTGCAAGTGTGCGAACGGATTTGCAGCTGAGCTCTGCAAAAATATTTTGTGCAGTTTCTGAGTAGGTCTGGACTTACTCAGCCGCTGCGATCACTTCAGCCTGTTTGTGTCCGGAATTGACGTCAGACACCCGCCCTGCAGACGCCTGGACACGCTTGCGTTTCTCCAACTACTCCCAGAAAACGGTCAGTTGACACCCAGAAACGTCTTCTACCTGCCAATCGCCCATGCGAATGGAATCGTCGTAGAAACCATCGCTGGGTAACGAACCGATGTGTACTCGTACAACACGCCTTCGCATTTCGGTGCATACGCAGATTAGCCCCGTTCTGCCATGATCGCTGCCCTGCCAAAATCCGTAGCGAGCGATCAACTCAGAATGACCCCCTTTGTCCTCTCCCAGGTGTCCCCCCACCCCCACCATGGGAATGTGCAGCGGAACATGTACTTGGGGCACTACGAGCTGTTCCACCAATCTCTACTGTACAGTGCTTACTCTATACAATCAATCTTGATCACACAGTAGGGCACTCCCCCTTACAGCGGGGCTACTCGGGGGACTTCCTTTACCTTCATCACTGCCTCAAAGGCTTGTTTCAGGGTAGCGTCATTAACTAGCCAGCCTCTAGTTCACCTCTTTAAACACAGAGGTTTTCACTGTCAATCCCGGGCGGTTCCTGGATTATCCTGCTTTTTGTTTTGGCATAAAACCGAGAGGCTTGGCCATTTGCTGCAACAACCCAAATCTCTCCACAAATGCGGCGAGTTCCTTGGGTGTTAGGGGTTCTGCCTGCATCACCCACTTCTGCAGACCTGGACCAAATTCCTGACATAGTGGTCAACTGCCAGCAACACCACCATCTGATAGGGAGAGTTTTCCTCCGGTTTCAGTCACTCAGTATTTGATCAAGGTGGCCAACTGAGTTCTAAATGGAATTTCTTTGGAGAAACGCCACAACGCAAGCCAGTATCTGAGGTCAAGTACACCGACGCCTCCCTCTCCTCGGGTTTCCAGAAACCCGCTGGGCCCCCCCAGACAAGTATGGCGCCAGCTTCTCCACCCAGACTTCAGGTGGCTATTTTTCCCTATTGGCTGTCTTTTCGAAGGTGGCAAGGTAAGCATCTAAGTCATCGTCAGCTGCCAATTTTCTGAAGCTTGGACTCAGCTATTGTTGCTGGTATTGCAGCAGTAGCCGTTCATACTGCAATTCTTGCTGCCGTTGCATCAGCTGGTGCTGGAATTGCTACTGCTGCTGACTTTCTGCTCTCTGTTCATGAGCATTTTCACCATTTTGGCTTCTTTTTGGGTTGGGAAGTAGAAACTAGCTTCTCATCCCTTCATTTCATGCGCTGACACCACTTGTGATAAAGAAGCTGTATAATGGAAGCACCCACTGCTCACACTGGCTCTGGACTTTTCCACTATGCGTTTATTTCGTCAGAATGACCGCAGAACAGCAACCATTACACAGTAAAATGTTTATGGCCCTGTCACTGACTATCAGATTTACTCCCTAATCACGATAAGCTTTCCCAGTGTTGGTCATCAACATAAATCACTACAAACAGTCTTTTTATACCTTAGATTCCTCCTCCCCTTCCCAGACTGGCAGGCAAATGACACTCCCACCTTGCCCTTAAAAGGTGAGCTATACACAGCTGTTCTGGTTGAATAATCACATGCTTTCAGCTGCACAAGGCTGAAGAGGAGAACTGCATTGAAATTAATCTAGCAGGTAAGACACAAATTTCCTATCCTCCAAATGCAAGGTTAAGCTACTGAATCCTCTGACTGGTATTAAGCCCTTTCTTACTTGCTTTAATCAAGCGGAAATTGCAGTCTCTGTATGATTTGACTTTTAGGGGAGTATTCAATTAGCTGCTTCATAATGCTATTCAATTAAATAGCTTTTTTCCTGTGCCGAAAAATTGTGATTCACGCATGGAAACCCACTGTTTCCGCGTTAACTGCTGAATCAATGGGGTTTTTTCCTGCATACAACCCGATTTTGTGTATTTTTACATGGACTTAACCTTGCAGCTCCATAAGATGAGAGGTTCGGGCTCGTGCACGGGGTATTGGCCGCTAATTGAATACCTTCAGTGTGGCAATTAGGTGAATTGAATAGCCCTCCTAAGTATTGGGGCTATGAAGCAATAGCCTAATGCAGGAGATATCAATATATGCAAAAGGCTAATTAGAGCTTCAGACAGCAGAACCCATTATTCTCAATGGTCTGAAGAGATGGAGTTAGCCATTTTTGACCTATGGATGCATTTTTCGGTGGATCTTGTAATCAGTGTCATAAAAGGCAGTAAAGTGATAGCAATAGCTATGACTTCACTGCCAAGATCTTTCGTAGGGCAACCTTTTATAGAAGTTGCTCTATCAACAATTAAACTTTCATACATTATGTAAAATTGTGATATTAAATAATATGGAGATTTAGGACAAAAACAATGTTGTTGTTGTATTATAGAAGCATTGTAAACCTGCCTAGGAATGTATGTTTTTCATAAGCTTCATCAGTTCCCATTTTGGGCCATATTCAGCATCAGTTGCACTTTTGCTAAATTCGCAAAACTGCAACTGCTTGTGATTGCATACTGGTGGCCGCCCAGCACAGAGCAAGGCCGTCCAGCATGCTAACGGCGGCGAGTGATGTGATCACAATTCAATTGCATCGCTGAAAAAAGGGAAGCCCCCTGCCTCCGCAGTCTGGCTGCGAAGGCAGTCGAGCTGCACTATTTTCTGCATCACAGCGGCCACATGTGATGTCATGCAGCCGCCCTGAAAACTGCACCGGCCTGCCCCTGGAACGCTGCGCTGCCATCCCCTGCATAGCAATGGTCATCTATCATACTATTACTATGTAGTTTGAATTTATACTGTTTCCTAAATTTTTAGTCTTATTCGCACTGGAGCCACAAACAAAGTTGTTCATAGTGTACCAGGCACGCTAGAATAGTACTTTTGTCGTACAGGAATTGGTATAAAGTCGAATATTAAGCTTAATGATATGTGACGCGAGGCATGATGTGGTTGCTCATAGGGTGGCCAATCCCAGGCCATTTTTTCAGTTCCGGGAATCGGGATTGAAAAATTATCAATCCCAGTATTTCCGGGATTGGTTTGTTTGCAATGTGCACTGCCGCTGCCCTGCACTCCCCCGCCCACATAATAACTTACCCTCATCTAACTGGGTGGGAGTGTGGGTCCACCTGCAGCTAAATTGCGGGCTGGCGCAGAGGTCAGAGCGGCGGGCAGTGTGCCTGTGCAGCGTGACCTCTGTCTTCACGTCACGCTGCGCAATGCGCACAGCTGGGGGGAGGTGAGCAGGGGGAGCCGTGCGGCATCTGAGCGTTCTGACGACGCTCAACGCTGCCAAGCATTGAAAAAACAAAGGGGCTTCCTAATCCCAAAATCCCCGGTATTGGAAGCCACAATCCCGGGATTGAATTGCGGAAATTTTTTTGCCAAAATCCCAGGATCCCGCTGATCCCTATCCCAGGATTGGCCAGCATAGGTGCTCATATCGGAATTCTGTCTTTTGCCCCTTTTTTTACCAGGATAAGCGACTTATTCGTACACATGTACATGAAATGCCAGCGCCAGTAGTTAGGATACCCTTGCATTGATGTGAACAAGACGCATATTTTGAGAAAAAAGTCTGACAGCACGCTTGGCGCGGCTAAGTGGGGCTATTTGGTATGATTTCAGCAGAGGTGTATGTTCAACTGTTTTTATATGGTTAAGCCTAATGTGTGCTATATGTATGTGATCTGTACACAGCTTGTTATATTTCATCCTGTTTGTGTATGAAGTGCGAGACACATACTAAGTTAACGCTGCAAGGAAGCTGAACAGTGATATTTTTGCATTCAATAAGATACACTTAGTGTACATGATGGGCCGATGTAGAGTTTAATGCAAGTCCAGATACCAAGCATACGTTTTGTGTGTCCTTGCACTAGACATGATCCAGAGCCCAGTGTACACACATTCGGACAGTGCAGAGTCATAGGCAATTCTGTCTGAAGGGGTGTAACTGGGTCTCAATGGAGCACTCATAAATAGGCAGAGTTCTGTGAGGGTATGTCAACGCAACTGTGGGCTACGAAAAAATACACCTGTTTTCAGACGCATCTTTGCACCAATGATATAGGTGGCAGGAGTGTGCACTGAAATTATGCCAGCTAGGAAACCAAATGTATAGTGTAGGGGCACTTGAATGGCAGAGATTCGTACAACTCTGATTCATTCAGCACAGATTGCAATTGTGACTGAATGCACACTGCTTGCGATTGCAAATCTGCGAAGACCTCTAGCCAAACTCACAATCTCATCTGTGATTATATAACCCAAATCAAGCAAACTCCCATTGCACGCATAGCTGCAAACACAATATTGCATATATTCACTGAAAGTTATGAGAATAATCACAGCTCTTATACACTGATGTCAGCACAAAACTGGGATGGTTTGTTTCTTATGCTATTCTGTCAGAATAATGTTAGGCAGGCATTAAAGGTCATGGGGGGTCATTCCGAGCTGATCGCTAGCTGCCGTTGTTCGCAGCACAGAGATCAGGCTAAAAATGGGCATTTCTGCGCATGCGTACGGGCCACAGTGCGCACGCGCGACGTACTTTCACAAAAAACTATGCAGTTTCACACAAGGCCGAGCTACGCTTTTCAGTCGCACTGCTGAGTGATTGACAGGAAAGGGGCGTTTCTGGGAGGTAACTGACCGTTTTCCGGGAGTGTGCTAAAAAACGCAGGCGTGTCAGATAAAAACGCAAGCGTGCCTGGGAAAACGGGGGAGTGGCTGGCCGAACGCAGGGCTGAAACAGACTGAAGTGATCGTAAGGAAGGAGTATGTCTGCAGCTACTCAGAAACTGCTTGGAAAAATGTCAGCACTATTCTGCTAACCTTTCGTTCGCACTTCTGCTAAGATACACTCCCAGAGGGCGGCGGCTTAGCGTTTGCACTGCTGCTAAAAGCAGCTAGCGAGCGATCAACTCGGAATGAGGGCCATGGTGTAAACAAAATACAGACTGTACATGTAAAATGTTAAAGTAACGTGTGCTTACGATAGTAATAACACTGTGGTAAAATTAGCATATACATAACATACATACCTAAAGAAAAGTGTTATTTAAAAAAACGAATTTATTTAATTAGGCATGCAGCACACATAGGAGGTATTCAATTAGGGCCATTTTTTCATCTAGGCAAGGACGCAACACTTTTTGCTATTTTATAGGACGAATAGGGATTCACCTTATTCAATAGAAGGGCTGTTTTTCTGCCTAGGCGAAAAATTCAGCAGGAGCTAAAGACATGTGGATTAGTGAACCCATGTGTTTTCGCACCTGCACCAGCAAAAACGGGCCACGTTTGAGGCATTTTTCGCCAATACCTTTTCACTAAAAATAAAGAAATGAAAAGGCATTTGCAAAAATGCCTTAAAAACAGGCGATAACGGCCCGCAATTGAATACGCAGGGGGATGAATTTGATAGCTTTAAAATTGTTGGAGCTAATTGAATACCCCCCTAAACAGCATTCCTTGAATCATTATACACACCATCATCTGCCTGTGATTTAGCAATTATTAGCTTCCCCATCTGAACTTTTGCTACTGCCATCAGTACTTCCACAGTCTATGTAGCTCTCTAGCTACTCAACCTGTGCTGTTGATGCGTTTGCAATTTCTGCAATGTTTCACATATATGCCCACAACACACCCACTACACGCCCCGCATCATTGCTAAATGCGATCGCAACTGTGTTCGCAGATACCTACGTATGATCACGGAAGCTAGACTTGGCGTGTTGTTTAGGACTGTGTACGCATGCGCAGTGTGCCAATAACCGCTCATTGCGAGATGATTCGCATTTACAAACGATGCTGAATGAGGCCCTTAGTTATGTGCACGCAATATGGGAACACTTGCATTCGACTCTGCATCAACCCGTGTGAGGAAACCATCAACACCTTGTTATGGGGACAAACAAGCTTCTGAAGTCCGTAATATATTATCTAACATCTTGTCACTGTGATTTTACAATGACTCAAGATTATAAATATTTGAATTGTACCAATTATGTTAAATTAACATTCTGAGACAAAATCCTTACAAAAATCGTATTTCTAATCGTTATATCTCATATTTACTGCATCTGCAACTAATCAACTAAAGTTGTGAGAGACTGATAGGTCTTTTAAAAAGAAAATGCTCTGGGGGAGATGTATCAGACCTTGGAGAGAGATTAATTACTAACCAATCAGCTCCTAATTGTAAATTTTGAATACACAGCCTGCAAAATGACAGTTAGTAGCTGATTGACTGGTACTTTATCTCTCTCGATCTGATACAGCTGCCCCACTGTTTGGTGAATTTGGCAGAAACTAAGGGGGTGATTCAGACCTGATAGCTGCTGTGCGCTTTCGCACAGCAGGAGATCAGCAATAAACTGCGCATGCACCGCAATGTGCACGCGCGTCGGCCAGCAACAACAGGCATCACCGGTCAGCGACAGGATGTTGCAAATATTTCATTCACATGGGCGCTTGTAAGGTGATTGACAGGAAGAGGCCATTTGTGGGTGGTAACTGACCGTTTACTGGGAGTGTCAGGGAAAACGCAGACGTGCTCAAGCATTTTCAGGAAGGGTGTCTGACGTCAGCTCCAGCCACAATCAGCCTGTTCTCATCGCACTATTGGAGTAAGGCCTGGGCTGCACACAGACTGCGCACACTGTATTTTTGCAGCTTGGCGTACACATGTGATCGCATACTTGCAGGGTGAATTTACACTCCCCCTTGGGCGGCGACTATCTGAACGCAGGACAGCAAAGTTAGCAGCCCAGTGATCAGGTCTGAATCACCCCCTAAGTCAGAAATGGACCTCAAACTCCCTGAAGGAATAGTAAAGACCTGGCTGGACGAGCGAGTATGAGGAATTTTATTCCTGGCACAAACAGATCAATATGTACCATCACATCATAAAGTCTGTTGAATAGTTGGCTACCAATAGTGTTGACTGAGCAATCCTGGAACTGTACAAATCCCTAGGTGTCTGGCAGTTAAAGCTTTCTGATGCTGTCATAAGAGTTCTGTTTGCAAGGTCTCGGTAGGAAAAAACAATTCAGATTAATATGCCAGACACCCATCTGTATTGTGGTACCTTCTTTTGAAGCTCAGGGAATAAGCAGCCCCTCCTGGTATCTTATGCAACAAATGAGCAGAAAGAGCAATAAGCAATGGTTAAAATCATAACTCCATTAAGAGCAATATGTTCTGACGGTTGAGATGATGTTTCTAAAGTTACAAACTGATGCGGCAATGCATATGCCTTTTTATTATAAGAGCCTGATCAGTATACAACGTGAAACGGAAAGCAGGCTAACAACAAAGCCCACTGTGCTTGATGAAAATCATGGGGTCTATTTACTAAGCCTTGGATGGAGATAAAGTACAGCCAATGAGCTCCTAACTGTCATGTCAAAGGCTGGGTTTGAAAAATGACAGCTAGGAGCTGATTGGCTGGTACTTTATCTCCTCCACTTTATCTTCTTCCAAGACTTCGTAAATAGACCCCTAAGTTTCTTAGCAGCCTCGAGATATTCAAAGTATTTGTAGCCTTTGAAAACAGTAAACAGTAAAGAGGCTCCTTGTCCCGGATTCCACCATTTTGTTAAGCCAGTAGTAAATTTTGCAAATAGTATGTCCAAGGATGAAGATGCATTTTTACGGCCTTGTTGAGCTTCTGCAAATTATTTGAAAGTGACAGTCAATGTTGTAATGGAAGCCAAAGCTTTGGAAACATTCTAGATAAAGTGGCAGTAATAAATGGTGGAGCACCACCAACATATTTTGGAATAGATCAGTCATCAATGGCTTTGGTTATTGCAGGATCCATTTGTAATCCAATTGTGTTTGTTAAACCACACTTTTGCAAGGAGATTGTTTTGCCAGAAACATAACAATTAAGACAGTTTTGTTAGCTTACTGTTATGTGTTTCGTTTGCACTGGACCATTTCCCTGTCATTGGAACTCGCTTTATCAACACGTGTCTACTGATCTCTTTGCATCTGTGTAGTGATCATGGATGATTTTGACTATGAATATTTGTGGTTTAACACTACAAGAAAGGTGAACAATGCTTTAAGATATCTACAACATTGTGGTTGCTTACTATTTTTACACAACTGTCGTTGGTAAAATAAGAAAAGAGGGTAATGACATCTCATTGCCTTTGACAATGGGTACCTCTTAACATTTAACTTTAGACATTTTAGCAGTCTGTAATTGTTGTAATACTTATGGGATTAAAATGAGTGGATAGTAATTCAGCACTGTGATTGCATTCAGGGCACAGTAATTATCCTTTTTTTTTTTTTTTTTACCGCAGTTCTGATTTCCCAGGTAATGTTGGGGTTGTGTTGTGCCAGCTATGGTCTCCAAAAGAATGGCAGGAAAGTAGGCAGAGTGCACCAAGCTGAGTGTCAAGATCTCAGATGGTTTGTGTCAGAAATCACATGTAATCATTGGGTGTCCATGGTATCTGGTCCATGAATGATGAGGGACCATCAATGGTCTGTAGCCTTTAGAATGTAAGCTCTCACGAGTAGGGCCCTCTTCCCTCATGTGCTTATCCTTTTCTTACTTTAATAATCCTCAACTGCCCCAAATCCCGCGGTTTTCTGCCACCTGATACTTATCTCAGCGTCATCTGCTGATGTAGCTATATTTAGTTACCCTGTACTTGTCCTATATCGTCTTCAACTGTAAGTCGCTGTTTTCCTGTTTTGATTATGTGCATATGTACTCTGTAATTGGGCGCTGCAGAACCCTTGTGGCGCCATATAAATAAAAGGATGATAATAATACAGGTTGAGTCTCCCTTATCCAAAATGCTTGGGACCAGAGGTATTTTGGATATGGGATTTTTCCGTATTTTGGAATAATTGCATACCATAATGAGATATCATGGTGATGGGGCCTAAATCTAAGCACAGAATGCATTTATGTTACATATACACCTTATACACACACAGCCTGAAGGTAATTTTAGCCAATATTTTTAATAACTTTGTGCATTAAACAAAGTGTGTGTACATTCACACAATTCATTTATGTTTCATATACACCTTATACACACAGCCTGAAGGTCATTTAATACAATATTTTTAATAATTTTGTGTATTAAACAAAGTTTGTGTACATTGAGCCATCAAAAAACAAAGGTTTCACAATCTCACTCTCGCTCAAAAAAGTCCGTATTTCGGAATATTCCGTATTTCGGAATATTTGGATATGGGATACTCAACCTGTAATAATAATAATAATAAAGTGGATCAAAAGAATGTTTATGAACAATGTGACATTTTTGCAATTCATCAAAAATCTTGTACAGAGATCTGAACGATGAACGATTTTTCAGTAACAATTTTTTGCATACACACTGAAAGATTTGTATGAACGATTTGACATTGCAAATATCGATATCATCCAAATTGGCTTGCAATGATGAGCGATGATAGACCAACGATGAATGACTGCGGGAACGCGCAACGTTCATCGTCTGTGCCTCCACACTCAACTATATGAATGTTATATCTTTCATTTTTGAACAATATCTTTCATATCTTTCTAAAATGTCATCCAGTGTGTAGGGCCCTTAAGAAAAGGAAATGGGTGATGCCGAGTGAAATACTCTTATTTGCTTCTTGATTTTTTCAGTAAGATACTTGTAATACAAATTACTTCCTTCAGTTGTTTAGTAGGTCCATTCATGCCAACTCTTCCTTAATTTAATATCTGGATGAGGTGTTCCAGTTAATGGTCACAATAAATATGTCCAAACACTCCGCGTGTTGCGCAAACCCTCCAAAAAAAAAAGTATCTGAGTGTACATGAACAGTGATAAACGTATACAACCCTTTTATCTGAAGTGAAGTGTCCAATCTCCAAAAATCACAACTCCTCCTCGTAGCATAAATCGTATGGGTACAGCATATGTAAATAGAGGAGAGAGGAAAACCACATGTGTCGTACAGTAATTTAATAACACATACACACATTAAAATAGGTACATGAATCACATTAAACAAAATCAAATGCTCAGGTGGTGGAAATGGTGAAAAAACCCATGTGTGGGAGCCACAGGGGAAAAGTGCGGAACAATTACCAGAGAGTCCGAGAACCCACAAAAAGTTCTCAGACAAGTTCTTTAAAGTCCAAAAGCCGTCCCGGGCCACACGCTAGGACCGTCTCTGATCTCTGTCACGCAGGATGCCCACTGGATGCTGTCCACGTGTGGGTGCCGCCAACGCGTTTCAACTCCCCTCCGGAGTCTTTCTCAAGGCTGTGTACCATTTCCAAAAGTCACTATCCATATATTTAAAGGCTCCATAAACCAATCACGGCTGGCGTCTCTGCATGATCATCAATCACTAACACCGGCGCACTGTCGGGTTTCCATGGTAACCGGAAGTGTATACATGTCACTTCCGCCCGCTTGTCCGCGCCGTCGTCGTCATGGAAACCAGACGCACCAGCCCGTAGACTCCGGAGATGACGTCCTCGCTAGTGTCCCCATAGCAACCGGACGCACGGGCTCATTCTCACCGGAAGTCTGTCTCCGGCTGGCGCTGTATCTCCATGGTGACTGCATACTCAGAACCACCGCTGACGGGTGGAAAAATAACATCTTTGCACATTCATAGGAAAGTGAATAACCAAGTCCAATGTCCTTAAATAGTTGTTTGTGCATTTACAATCTAAAAAGTACAAGATAAAACATGTATGTAAAACAAAATAAAATCACATGAACCATTTCAATTCAAAATCGTTATCAAGGCCCATAGGGTGCAGAGTATTAAATTCATAAATAAAGTGCATTTCGCTTTTAGCTAAAAGTGTATTGATGTCCCGCTGTCGTGGCCCACATTTAACCACTTTAATAGCCCCAAATCTAACAATTCCCCCTGTAGAGCTGTTATGATGCTTTTTAAAGTGGTTTGAAAGGGCATGGGACTCTAAGCTTTTTTTGATGTTCCTACAGTGTTCGCTTAGACGGATTTTAAGCGGTCTTGTAGTGCGACCAATGTAGAACAAATGGCATCTGCATTCAATAAAATACACAACATTTTTTACATTACAGGTAATAAAATCTCTAATTTTAACACTATTCCCATTAATACAAACTGACTCAATTTTTTTAGTCCCATCGCTTGGTACCTCCCGGCAACAGATACACATCCCGCAGCGGTGGAAACCCTGCGTTAAGATCCTACCCTCTCTCTTTTTTGGCGGTATATAACTGTTAACCAGGGAAGTTTTCAAATTGGGCGCCCTTTTATATATAAATATGGGGTGATCAGGTAATACACCTCCTAGGATCGGGTCTTTTTTCTAAATTTTCCAGTTCCGTTTAACTGATTTTTCGAGGGTTTTGTGCTGGGAGTTATATCCTGTTATGAATGCCCATTCAAATCTTCCTTTATTGGGCTCCCTTTTTGGTTTGTCTACCAACAGTGCAGTCCTATCAAATCTTTCAACTGCCTCCATAGCTTTCTCAATTTTGGCCGTGTCATAACCACTTGCTTCAAATCTTTCTTTCATCTGATAAGCTTGAGCCTAGTAGGTCTCTACTTTGGAACAGTTTCTTCTCAACCTTTTTAATTGGCCATATGGAATGGAGTCAAGCCAATTGTAGTGGTGACAACTTTCAGCATGAATATAGGTTAAGGAATCAGTTTCCTTCGTATACGTACTAGTGGATAGACAGCTGTCTTCCACGCTCAAAGTTAAATCCAAAAAATTCACCATATCCCTACTCTTGGTGAACGAAAGCTCTATATTCAGAGAGTTGGAGTTTAGATAATTGCAGAAGGTCTCCAACCCCGCATCATCCCCACTCCAAACAAACAGAATATCGTCGATATAGCGTTTCCAGGACACCAGGTTCGCTCCAAATGGGTGACCCGTAAACACAAAGTCAGACTCCCATTTGCCCATAAAGATGTTCGCATAGCTTGGAGCGAACCTGGTGCCCATCGCTGTACCGACTTTCTGTATGTAATATTCCCCCTCCACAACAAAATAATTGTTGGTAAGGATAAACTGGATACCCTCCAATATAAACTGTTGCAAATTCTCCTCCAAGGTGCTATCACTCAAATATGATGCAACTGCACACACTCCCGCTTCGTGATCAATAATAGAGTAGAGGGACCAGACATCAGCAGTGACCAATATGTAGTCACTCCCCCAAGTAATAGTTGATAAAAAGTTCAATAAATCTTTGGTGTCCCTAAGATGTGAGGGGTTAGTGAGTACCAAGGGCTGCAGAATAAAATCGATATACTCAGAGAGATTCGCAGTGACTGATTGGATGCCCGAAACAATTGGGCGTCCAGGGGGGTTTGAGGCGTTTTTATGGACCTTTGGTAACAAATACAGAGCTGGTACAACTGGACTAACGTTAAAGATGAACTCTTTCTCTGTGTCCTTCAAAACTCCCAAAGTACTATATTTATCAAGAAGGGCCATCAGGTTGGAATTAAATTTGTTAGTTGGGTCCGACCTAAGCTTAGAATAGGTACCTTGATCCCTAACATGTATCTCCAATTCTTTGATGTACCAGCTCTTTTCCATAATGACTACTCCCCCGCCTTTATCGGCGGGTTTTACGATGAGCTCTGAATTAGACTTCAGATCCTTAAGCGCAGCCCTTTCTTTGAATGATAGGTTAGACCTAAAACCGACCGGTTTCATTTCTCTTAGGTCTCCCTGTACAATTTCGCTAAAGGCTGCAATGAAGCTTCCCTTTACGTGAGCAGGGAAAAAAAGGGATTTAGGTCTAAACGGGGTCGTACTCACAATTTCTGCTTCTCCCAATTAACCCGTTATAGATTTAGACACAAAGAATTTCTTTAAACACAATTTCCGGACAAACTTATGTATATCTACAAAGGTCTCAAACTTGCTGATTGGTATAGCAGGAGCATACTTGAGGCCCTTCTCCAGAACATTTTTTTCATATTTGGTCAAAACATGGGAACTGATGTTAAAGATTTTTACACCTTTACCATTATCGGTCAGGGCGTCTGTTATTAGACCACCATCAATGGGAGTGGTTGGGTCTAAAGTGGTGGATGATGAACTGGTGGCAGGGGTAGGGTCTGTAGTAGATGTAGGCTTTTTCTTACTTCTCCTTTTGTTCCTTTTCCTCTTTTTAGAACGTTTCTTTTTCTTCCTACCTCCCCTCCTTCCTCTATGTGTGCCACCATACACTATCTCCATCTTGGGGTTCTCATTCCCATCTCTAAAAAACGGGGATGGTCCCTAGTTTGTCTCAATGGCCCATACCTATTTTCATATCTACTTGGGGTATTGTGAAAGAACTCTTGCTCATTTCTCCTTCCAGATTTGTTCCTCTGTCTAATATTTGGGACCTGGCTATCTCTTGGTCTATCGTCCCTCCAATGTTTGTCCTGATATCTTGTTTGATAGTGCCTTGATCGTGAAGGGCTCTTAATCTGTCCTGTATGCCAGACATGTCTCCTCTGGTCCATCTGTTCTCTCTCTGTATATCTATTGAACCGGGGTCCGTTCTGATGATTCTGATCATACCTAAGTGCATTGGGTCTAAATGGTGCACTCCTTGGATAGCGCTCTCTCACCCTGTCTGTATCCTGTTTTCTGGATACCTCATATTCTTTCTCCTCCTCAGGATCATTAGATCTACTGGGAGGTTCTGAATCTTCACCCTCTACGTTATTTGCCTCTTTTTTGTCTCTGATGAATTTCCTGATCTTCCTGTCCACAAGGAGCTTTTCTTGTATTTTGATATTAAGTTCAATTCTATTTTCGAACTCCTTGTAGTCAGGAAGATCTCCAA